>NC_088423.1:27639718-27837218 GCF_034236695.1 Oncorhynchus nerka
AACAAAATGTGGAAAAAGTCAAGGGGTCTGAATACTTTCCGAAGGCAGTGTACCTTAATATGCTATTCTGTTTGATCACAGGTTTATTTAACTTCATTGAAGACCTTCATCTTCTCCTGAAGGAGCTACAGGGCAGTCTGGAGTTACTCCTGAAATGAAACAGAACGTCACTGAGGGGACAATCTCTCCACTTTACAGGAGAGTATTGTTTGAACTCCTTTCTGCAAATCTCAGTGTCAGAAGCACCCATGTGCACTCACTGGCTTGCTACGCTATGCATTATGCAGAGACTCCTATTCATTTGAATAAAACCTTGCACTGGCCAAAAATGTTGCTTCCAGTGTAGCAGGTAAAATCCTGTTGCTTTTGCGACACAAAATAGCTATTATGCCAGGATCACAATAATTACATTTCCCATTTAAAAACAAGTAAAGGAAATGAATGTAGCAAAATCGAATTTTAAACCTATCAGACTCATTCAGACAACAAAAGTACTTCAAGGTGCGGTTTCCCAGACACTGATTAAGCCTAGGCCTGGACTAAGAAACAAGCTCAATAGAGCTCGCCAGTTTTTTGTCCTAAAAAACGGAAATGCGTTAGTATTTTCTACCTCTGGTTCATTGAGCTTTGCTATGGGGGAAGTTACTTGAGAAAAGCATGGAATTTTGGGATGTATGGCAAAAAATGCACAAAAAGTGACCTTAGCATATGAAGATTCTTGTAAACCTGTGTTTACCACAGACCTTATTTTCGTCTTTCATCCAAAACACCTCCAACATTAATTTCACCATAGGCTTTGCCCAACGAGCCAAGGCGGAGTTAGCCTCTGTTAGTGCCTACAAAAAGACACCATTACTATTTGTTCTCTATGGGGAATGTCCATTGAAAATGCTTTTTAGTCCAGGATTGGGATTATTCTGTGTTGGGAAACATCCCCCAAGTGTTTGTTTATAATGTATTGGTTGAAAACAGAGTGATATTCCCATTTATGTTTTTCTCAATGCCTATCTTACGCTCTGCCCCTGCGCAGCCTCATCTACAGACATACAGTCATGAGATGTATGTTTCTTTTACCCTCGACACACCCAACAGATGGGCTGTTTGTCCTCCAGACAGAAGAGCTTAAATTTCTCACTGCAGAGCACCTTGGACTGTGCTGAAGCTCTTGGACTCCTCTCCTGTAAGGCCTCACACAGGTTATTCAGAGCCGTGTTGGGGAGAGGTAATTCCTATAAGAAGCTAATTTTCCTGCGAACTGGAAATTCCAGATTCCTTATATTTCCAGCATTCCTGCAGACAGACTGTACAGATGCTGTGGCTACACATCAGGAGGACAGGATCCTTAAATATGTCGCCGCAGACAGGACATGATAAATATTCCTCAAGGAGAGAAGAACTGGAGCTCATTTCCTTACACAGCATCACTCCCTGCATTGCAATTTATTTGCCAACCTAACTGAAGTTACTAACCTAATTGAATTTGCTAATCTATCTGCTTTCCATCACCCCGTGTACCAGATAACATGTGGACGCATTAATGAAGTCTAGCAGAAGTCTCAAGACCATTACAATTCAACCTTCAACTGTCTCAAACTGCCGACACCCCAACTCTATGTACCCAACACCATAGTGCAGAGGTTAGGCCCTCTATGTACCAAACTCTGCTCCAAGGGGGTATCTGGACAGCTTCTGACATGGCTGCAGTTACCTCTATAACAGATCTAGCAGAGTTGTATTGTCTGGCCAAGCCTCAGAACTTTCTCCCATTAATGCCTCTGTACCACTAGGATAAATTCTCGGTCCACTTGTTTTCTCCATCTTCATTGATGACCTGGTCGATGTCTACGAGAACCTGTTGTACCTTTATGTGTGTGTGGTTTTGCTGAGCATGCAAAATAATATATCATTTACAGTTCACATGATACAGCATACAGACCAGACATATTTCACATTGTTGTCCCTGTTGAATATGATCATAGCCCATTGTTTTTTCCAATTCAGTATAAATAGTATGAAATGCGCAATCATCATATAATCAACTCATAAAACACTTGGTATTTTAAGAATATAGATTTTTATTGACATACTATAGCAGCAGCTTCAACATAGTAAAATATACATTTACACAGACTGAACAAAACAATGTGTTCTATACAACACTATCTTTTTAGTTTTGTTTCTTTTTCATGCACAGTCAGAGCTAATAAATGGTTCATAAAGGGGTTAACACACATAACAAAATGGCTTATTACATAAGAACTACTGCAAGCTCAGATGTATAGGCTAAAGCTTGAATAAGACTGGGATTAACTATCCTAGCAGATAACTGGACAATACACAGCTTTCTGAAACGACTGCCTCGGGTCTGTTAGGGCGTATGACTCCATACATGGTCATTTCCCAGACAAATCCATTCCTGATCAATATTTTCCCTTGATCACAATATACAGTACTTCTTTGAAAATCAACTTCAATAAATGTGCAAGATACTACATTTTTTGTTATGATCCTTTATATGGTTCCTGTGCTGTGACATGTTAACATACACGTCACTTCTTTTCATGTGTGTTTATGCATGCATGTTAAGACATAATACTTTTGTGGGCAGTTATGAAATGTTCCATTATTATTTGGCATTATTGTTTGAGATTAATTGAGGATATGATCAAGCGTCCATTCAATTGAGGATTATTGCCATCTGTGGCAGGGCAGTTCATGACTACTGCAGTGTTAGTAAAGCTATAGCAGGAACTTGTACTTCTCACTGTGCTCCATCTTTCAAGTAAATAGACTACTGTGCTCCTACATTCAAGTACATTAAGTATAATGACAGGACTATGAGTGCAGGAAAGCTCTAGTTCCATATCCATAAAGTATCTCGGCGTAGGAGTGTTGGTCTAGGATCAGGTCTTCCCTGTCCTAATCTTATTAAGATTACGCTTTATGAACATGGGCCCTGGGATTAAAGACTACACATCAAATGGGTACACTATGCTTTTCCTCTCAGAAATCACAGCAGGAAAGATGTACTCACTTCCATTTTTGCAAAGATAGAATAGTAAACGTTCAGGTTTGTAGAGGTTATAAAATTCATATTTTTTACCACAGATTAAGTTGTGTTTTCTATATTGTAATTATATAGAAATATTAGTAGCACAAAGAGAGGCAAAGAGAGATGTGGTTCTGTGCGTGTTAGTATTTACTCTCAAAGAGCATTCAAAGGCACAGGCTACACAAAGTACCATAGACCTAGATAGAGAGATCCAAATCTTTGAATCTAACAGTTACAGTACTGTGGGTTTAGGACAGGGATGGACAACTCTGGTACTCAGGGGTGCAGCAGCGTCCGCTGGTTGTCTTATCTTCCTGTGGCACTTAATTTATCAATTAATATCGCTCATTGCTGAGAGAACACATGCCCGGGCCCATGTCAAAAAATGTGTCTCAGAGTAGGAGAGCAGATTTAAGATCAGGTCCCCCCTGTCCATGGAATCCTATCCATTATGATCTAAAAGGAAAAAGCTAGCCTTTAATCAACTCCTACTCTGAGACTCTTTGTGAACATGGGCCCAGGTTTCCCAGGTAGAAGTCAGTCACTGATTTGCAGGAAAAAACTAAAACCAGTAAACACATTGCCTTCCTGAAGACCGGAGTTGCGCATTCCTGGTTTAAGGTTATT
This sequence comes from Oncorhynchus nerka, assembly GCF_034236695.1. Taxonomy (NCBI): domain Eukaryota; kingdom Metazoa; phylum Chordata; class Actinopteri; order Salmoniformes; family Salmonidae; genus Oncorhynchus; species Oncorhynchus nerka. The sequence continues at coordinate 27,643,398 of NC_088423.1, forward strand.
ATTATCATCCTTTCGACACAGGTTCATCTGTAGAGCAGTACAGTACATTATGATAGCAGTTTTAAAGAGGATCTGTAGAGATAGACAAAAATAGCATTTACCTTAAAGGATAGCAGAGACATAAAACGACCATGCAAGCAGCATCTTTGAGAACCATTGTGCAACATTCACATGATGCCAAAGTCGTCCCTCGTCTGTCTGTTTATCCATGCCCTTTTGGTTTACAGTACAATTCTAAATGGACGTCAAGCTAAACAGCTTACTCATCGTGTCCACTGTTATAAGCACCATATTCACTGTCACTCCTCTCCCTGTTCTCCGAGAATACATAGTGTATAACTACAACTAGCTAGCAGCACACAGTGTCTTCCTTTAGGCACAATGGGGTATACTACAGTACATAATGCAATAAATACACTGGAATCATGCACACTCCCTTATACACAAACACACACGCCATATGTTACCGTTCTGAGACACTCATCAACTATACTGTAGCAGCTAGAGACCAAGACACAGTGCAAGCCTAACAAGACAGTTCACCCAGATCCTATCTACCTAAGAGTTTGTGTGTGTGTCCGTCTATCTGTCCTACCTTCTCTCCATGTCAGAAAGTGCGAAGTGAAGGGAGAAGCGGACAGGATAGTGACTCTGGTGGGGAGAAGAGGTTAGAGGCTAGGGTCCGATGACCCTCCTTCTCCCTGAGTCTCTCTGGTGCCCTGTCCCCCGGCATGGTTCTTCAAGATCCTCTCCACAAACACTTTGCCTCGACCTGCTACACGTGGGCCTGCACACACAGACATGGAAGCACATAAACATCCACACAATTAACATACACTAACAGGGTCCCATGAAAGTGCAAACAATCTACATACTCACCAGCTGATTCCTTCAGAATGTCCTCCAGTCGATCTCTCAGAGTACCTCGCTCGGTCTCTTCCTCTCTGCTCTCCACTCTCTGGCGGATCAGCTCCTTTATCTGCAGCACCGCCCCCAGCAGGCAATCTGAAGGAATTACACCATCAGAGACATGAAGGATTGACTGAAGGAGCTAAAATGGCAGCCTGGTCTTTAGGACCAGATGTAACACAGTAAATGTAAATACGGGACACTCAAATTAGTATGATATGTTACATTTGGTATGGTTACATAAGACAGATGGTTACTTAATGCGAACGTCTAGCAATCCAATGGTTAATTACGAACTTTTCAACTACTTGAAACATGGTCCTGGCTAGAAACACATTTTTACACCGTGGTTCACCACTAGACCCCATAACAACAGCTTTAGGTGGGTCACCGATTATGATAGGCATAAATTACTCACCATACTCCTGGTTCAGCCCCCACAGTTTGATTTTGTTGGCCTCATGCTGGGCTTTCTTTTTCAGCCGACACGCTCTTCAGAGAGAGAGAGAGAGAGGACAGTTTACCAACCTATCGCCAGGACTTATGCTCCACTACACTCACCCTCACTAGCACTTACTGTAGCTATACACACCCTGCTGTGCAAATCAAATGGACGTCTGAAAGTGCTGTGTGGAAAAGCCACCAGAAAATGAGGTCTCTATAGCTAGACAGGAAAGTCAGTGTGCGTGTGTGCGTGTGTCCCGGGGTGTATGTGTACCTGGAGGCCAGTTTGTTCCTCTCCTTTCGTGTTGGTGCCCTGGCAGTAACAGGCAGGTCACTGACAGGAGTCATGCCCTCCAGAGCAGAGCTGAGTGTGTGGAGCTGCTCCCCCAGGCTCTGTAGCTTCACAGGGCTAGGGGTCAGGTCACTGGCGTCTGTACGACGGGCTTTCCTCTGGCCTTGCTTACCTAGGGAACACACAGGGTTTTTGTCTGTAAGTCACTCTGGATAAGAGCATCTGCTAAATTACTAAATGTAATTGTATGCTTCACCAACCACTCAATACGCAACTGACAGTACATTTTACATCTGAATTTCCTAGTGTGTATATGTGACCCACTGAATGAGTGTTGATAAATTAACACTGCCAGAGTGTTGGGTCTCCAACACCGTGGTTGTTGAAATGGACATATATGTTCTCAATTTAATGTAAAATGTTTTACATCTTTCATTCCATTGTACATTTGTGGGCCTTGGGGTCTCACCATTGGTGGAGGTCCCCCCTATCAGGCACATGGTGCTGGGTAGGGTGCTAGGGCCCCAGATAATGTCCCCTCCATCTTTCTCTTCATCCTTTCCCTCATCTCTCGCTTTGGCTCTCCTGCTATCTCTTTCTCCATCTCTCCCCAGGTCTGCCTCACTGTAGAGGCTACATTCCCAGTAACACCAGCGTTTTTTTGGTCTCACATGGGACTGAAGCTCCTCCTTTTCCTTCACTTTCTCCATGGCTTCTCTCCCCTCCTCTTTCTCATCTTCTTCCTCTTTCTCCTCCTCTCCAATATCACAGTCTGTTCCTTGACTAGACTCAGTGTCTAGCTCACTCTGTAGAGAGTAGTTATGTTCTTCACTGTGGACCTCCAGATCCACAGGAAGTGATACCCTCTCCTCCTGAACCACCTGATGCAGCCCTTTCCTATCTTCACTCTCCTGCCCTCTAGCCTCTTGGCTCCAGGGCCCTGGATCTCTCCCAGTCAGGGGGTGGTGTCCAGCCTTCCTCAGCTGCCTGCCCCCTAGTCTTGGGGATAACCATGGTTCTTCTCTGCTTCCCTGTGGAGAGCAAAACAGAGTAGGTAGAGGTTAAGGGCTCAGACACAACAATAGCGTTTGCTGGCCGAGAGTACTTAGTATCTCTGAACGTAATTTTCTAAACGAGAGCGCACCGATTTTACATGTAGAATCACGTGAAAAATGTTGGCACTCAGACATCTACACCAGGTGGTCCCTAAAACACAGCACGCTTAACATTCGGCAGACAAACGCTAGAGCCACAATCGGTGCGATGTGTGCGAGCGTTAAACCAGGGTGACTTAGATTTACATTCCCCAAATGCAGAGTTCCTAAGGAGTGACTTCCAGCGATCTAATGGATAAGGTCAGTGATGATGTTAATCTGGGTAATCTACGGTTATAAGTAACCCCTACCTCAGGTGAGACGGAAGAGCGTTCGCAGCTCGGTGGAGTCCTCTCTGGGCTGCCTTTGGTATAGCGTGTAATGTCATCCAGGGCCGAGACGTCCCAGCGACGCTCGGAGGTGTGTGTGTCATCAGTGGTAGAGTCTTCTAAGAGATCACTGAGTAACTCACATCCACGCTGCTGGCCTCGACACAGGGACAGGGCTGGGGGCCCCAACATCACCACCACACACTACAGCACAGAGACAAAACATACACTACATGACCAAAAGTATGCGGACACCTGCTTGTCGAACATCTCATTCCAAAATCACGGGCGTTAACATGGAGTTGGTCCCCCTTTTCCTGCTATAACAACCTCCACCCTTCTGGGAAGGATTTCCACTAGATGTTAGAACATTGCTGCGGGGAATTGCTTCCATTCAGCCACAAGAGCATTAGTGAAGTGAGGCACTGATGTTCGGCGTTCCAATTCATCCCAAAGGTGTCCGATGGGGTTGAGTTCAGGGCTCTGTGCAGGCCAGTCAAGTTCTTCCACACCAATCTCGACAAACCATTTCTGTATGGACCTCGCTTTGTGCACAGGCATTGTCATGCTGAAACAGGAGAGGGCCTTCCCCAAAATGTTGCCATAAAGTTGGAAGCACAAAATCGTCTATAATGTCATTGTATGCTGTAACATTAAGATTTCCTTTTACTGGAACTAAGGGGCCTAGTCCGAACTAGAGGTCGACCGATTATGATTTTTCAACGCCGATACCGATTATTGGAGGACCCCAAAAAAAAACCCCGCTGCCGATTATTGGAGGACCAAAAAAGCCGATACCGATTAATCGGCCGATTTAAATAAATAAAATGTATTTGTAATAATGACAATCACAACAATACTGAATTAACACTTATTTTAACTTAATATAATACATCAATAAAATCAATTTAGCCTCAAATAGATAATGAAACATGTTCAATTTGGTTTAAATCATGCAAAAACAAAGTGTTGGAGAGTAAAAGTGCAATATGTGCTATGTAAGCTAACGTTTCAGTTCCTTGCTCAGAACATGAGAACATATGAAAGCTGGTGGTTCCTTTTAACATGAGTCTTCAATATTCCCAGGTAAGAAGTTTTAGGTTGTAGTTATTATAGGACTATTTCCCTCTATACCATTTGTATTTCATTAACCTTTGACTATTGGATGTTCTTATAGGCACTTTAGTATTGCCAGCGGAACAGTATAGCTTCCGTCCCTCTCCTCACTCCTCCCTGGGATCGAACCAGCAACACAACGACAACAGCCACCACATCGAAGGAGCGTTACCCATGCAGAGCAAGGGGAACAACCACCCCAAGGCTCAGAGCGAGTGAAGTTTGAAACGCTATTAGCGCACGCTAACTAGCCAGCCATTTCACTTCGGTTACACCAGCCTCATCTCGGGAGTTTTGAGTTTAGGGTTGAAGTCATAAACAGCGCAATGCTTGATGCACAACGAAGAGCTTCTGGCAAAACGCACGAAAGTGCTGTTTGAATGAATGTTTACGCGCCTGCTTCTGCCTACCACCGCTCAGCCAGATACTTAGATCCTTGTATGCTCAGTCAGATTATATGCAACACAGGACACGCTAGATAATATCTAGTAATATCATCAACCATGTGTAGTTAACTAGTGATTATGATTGATTGTTTTTATAAGATAAGTTTAATGCTAGCTAGCAACTTACGTTGGCTTACTGCATTTGTGTAACAGGCAGTCTCCTTGTTGAGTGCAATGAGAGAGAGGCAGGTCGTTATTGCGTTGGACTAGTTAACTGTAAGGTTGCAAGATTGGTTCCCCGAGCTGACAAGGTGAAAATCTGTCTTTCTGCCCCTGAACGAGGCAGTTAACCCACCATTCCTAGGCCATCATTGAAAATAAGAATGTGTTCTTAACTGACTTGCCTAGTTAAATAAAGATTTTTTGAAATATTTTAATTTTTTTATTTTTAAATCGGCGTCCAAAAATACCGATTTCCGATTGTTATGAAAACTTGAAATCGGCCCTAATTAATCAGCCATTCCTATTAATCGGTCGACCTCTAGTCCGAACCATGAAAAACAGCCCCAGACCATTATTTAATCAGTCCAGAGAACATGTTTCCACTGCTCCAGAATCCAATGGCGGTGAGCTTTACGCCACTACAGTCGACACTTGGCATTGCACATGGTGATCTAAGGCTTGTGTGCGGCTGTTCGGCCAAATACAAATCAATTTCATAAAGCTTCTGACAAACAGTTACTGTGCTGGTGTTGCTGCCAGAGGCAGTGTGGAACTCGTAGTGAGTGTTCCAACCGAGGACAGATGCTTTTTACACGCTAGGCGCCTTTATTCGTCACGTGCCAGTCAAGATGCTCTCAATGGTGCAGCTGTAGAACTTTGAGGATCTGAGGGCCCATGACAAATCTCTCCAACCTTCTGAGGGGGAAGAGGTGTTGGCATACCCTCTTCAAAACTGTGTTGGTGTGTTTGGACCATGATAGGTCCTTAGTGATGTGGACACAGAGGAACTTGAAGCTCTTGACCGTCTCCACTACAGCGATGTGAATGGGGGCGTTCTCAGCCCTCTGTTTCCTGTAGTCCACGATCAGCTTCTTTGTCTTGCTGACCTTGAGAAAGAGGATGTTATCCTGGCACCACGCTAACAGGTCTCTGACCTACTCCCTAAAGGCTGTTTCATCGTCACCAGTGATCAGGCCTACCACTGTCGTATCGTCAGCAAACTTGATGATGGTGTTGGAGTCGTGTGCGGTCACGCAGTCGTGGGTGAACAGGGAGTACAGGATGGGGCTAAGCACGCACCCCTGAGAGGCCCCCTTGTTGAGGGTAAGCTTGGCGGATGTGTTGTTGCCTACCCTCACCACCTGGGGGCGGCCCTTTCAAAGTGAAATATCCAACTGCAGAGGCAGTTGTTTAATCCCATGGTTCTTAGTTTAGTGATGAGCTTGGAGGGCACTATGTTGTTGAACACTGAGCTGTAGTCAATGAACAGTATTCTCACATAGCTATTCCTTTCATCTAGGTGGTAAGTCGCTCTGGATAAGAGCGTCTGCTAAATGACTTAAATGTAAATGTAAATGTAAAGGGCAGTGTGGGGTGCAATAGACATTGCATCATCTGTGGATTTGTTGGGGCGTTATGTGAATTAGAGTGGGTCCAGGGTGTCTGGGTCGATGGTGTTGATGTGAGCCATGACCAGCCTTTCAAAGCATTTCATGGCTACAGACGTGAGTTCTACGGGCGACAGTCATTTAGACAGGTTACCTTGGAGTTCTTGGGCACGGGGACTATGGTGGTCTGCTTGAAACGTGGGTATTACAGACTTGGTCAGGAAGATGTTAAAAATGTAATTGAAGACACTTGCAATTGTTTATAATTATCTGGTATTCACTTCCAAAGGTTGCTGTAATTTTGGGACTGATTCAGATGTGGGTCACACGACAAGAGGACTCGTGGCCAGAATAAAATGTTTTCCCCTGCACCTACCTGATCTGACTCTATGCTGCCCCCTGTAGGAGAGACAGTGAATGGCTCCGAAGTCGCAGATAACCCATGGGTCCCATACGCCTCACCAAAGAAAGGCTCCATCCCACTGCTACCTGGCTAGAGAGCAAGTGGGGGAAAGACAAAGAGAGAAGGGCAGGAGGCCAGAGAGAGAAAGATAAAGAGAGAGGGAAAGACAGATGACTATCAGTTCTCATATTGTACAATAGCCCCCATTACATCAGTAACCTAGCAACTCGACATGGAGTATCCATAGAAATACATTCTATTTCTATGGGAGTATCTTTATATTATGAAGTATAATGTATAATACAACAAAGTATAACAAGGCTGTGTACCTGAGGCATGGTGGTGCTTGGACCTGGTCAGAAGCAGAAGGAAGGGTTAGCAGTTTAGAACGGTTAGCTTCCTCATCATCAGTACACAAACCGCAAGAGGTCAGAGTTCACATCATCTCATAATAGACTGACAGAGAGTTAGCCTTAACATTAACAAATGTTATAGAGCAGCTGAATTATCACTGCAGTAAGACCATATAGCGTCCATAAAATGTATTTATAGCTGGTAGAGAAAAGAAGGGATGATCTGCTACATACAGTTTGGGAGTCATTCAATCAAGAACCACTACTTATTATAATGTATGTGTACTATGATTGTTCACATACTTTCTGAACAACTATCAGGACTGTTAAAACAACTATTAGGAAAAAAATAGGGTTGCTGTTTCCATTGTATGAGCACAGAGCAAGCGAGCGAGCAGATGAAAGATTCTAATATCCACAGCCAACCTCCTGTGCCCCAGATCCCTAAAATAGTAATAATCAGTCATTTCACTGTGTCTCTCTCACACACACACACACACACACACACACACACACAAGATAAATAAATATATCTAAGGAATTGTTCAGTGCATTCTAGAATGTTCCGTTGAACTCTAAAGTGGTGAAAAATAGATGAAGAAAGAGAGGGGTGCCTAGTTATTTCCAAGAAATAAGACAATAGCAACCTCTGTACTTGACAGCTGTCGGATGAATATTTTCACAATAAACTGACTGTTATTCTCATACATAGACCCAAATCTAGCTGTATGTCCTTCAAGTCCTTTAAAACCAAATTTGGCAAAAAATATCACCCTGACACTGTCCCTGAAACTCAAGATACGAAAATGCATTATTTTAAACGAACAGCTGTCTTACCTCCTGCATGGACGGTGTGTCACATTTTCCTATGTTGAAGCGCGCACCCGTCATCTGTCAACGCGCAGTCCCGCGATTCTGACAGAAAATAGGTTAAACGTTTGACCACTAAATATGATGCAACATATTAACGCTATTCCATTTTTATGAGTCCTACACATATATAACATGGGATGCCACTGTTTAGAACACAGGAAGAGTGCATCAGTCGCATTGAGTGGCATAAGAGCCGCAACAAATTAAAACCACCCTAACTAGGCTACAGGGACATTGCTCGATCCATGTCTACCTTTGCTGTAGTAGGCTAGGCTACTTACAGTCAACTGTTCCATCAGTCAAAAGTACAAAGTTTCATATATCTCTGTAGACCGATTTACTTCTCCACAAGTCCGCAGAAATGAATCGAATTGAAATAAATGAAATGTGGTCCTCTAGACGGCTATCGTCGCTAAATATTATTTGGTCATTGTTATGAACAGCTGGCTTTGGAATGGTCTAGCCATAGGGAAACAAGGAAACATTTTTCGTTATTTCTAATGAATACACACGTATGTTGTTAACATGTATTGCATTACTGTTATCAAAATAACATAGTCATGTTCAAGATTTCATTATGCTAGTCTATATTTCCTCTAAACGCGGTAATGTGTAACTTTTTGATAAATAATTCCCCTCACATCCCAAATGGTTCCATCCAGGATCAGCTGTGAAGGTGGAGTGTAGGATTTGTTCTCAGGAACGAAGAGTAAGGAAGGAAATGAAACGAGAACACCAGCCATATAATTTGTGGAAGCAGATATGTCTGAAATGTAAGGGAAATTTCGAAATATATTGTGTGTGTGTGTGTGTGTGTGTGTGTGTGTGTGTGTGTGTGTGTGACAATAGTGGTAGGTGGATCGTTTGTCCAGATCTGCAATAGGCTAACTAATAATCATACCTCACAATTATTCAAACTGCATCAATTGTCTATATGAAGCCACAAGAACAAATAGGAATAGCTGATAGGCCAGGTGCATCATTGCGCATGAAAGAACAGTGAAGACATGCAGCTTAAAAAGCTCCCTATTGATCTTGTTTAGGAACAATACAATTATTCTACCTAGACTAGTTTACAACACCACAATGCAATGAATAATTGCATTATTGTTTTCAGGTGAGTACAAAATTGGCGAGTACAAATAGAGTACAAAATGGCGCAAAAGCCATGTGATTTGAATGTTTATATGTTTATATGTGGCATAAACACAACCAGTGACAGACAATGCTTTAGTTTGATTAGGCTACTTCAAAAGTCTCCTGTAAGCATGCACACGATCGTCCAAAATATAATTTCAATTACCATCCAACCTTTTTATGTGAGTGAAGTACATGTTGGATAAAAAAATGTAATGACATCATGAAAAGCATGCAGTTTATTACATATGAAATAAGTTATGGTTAACTTCACAGGGTGGTGAAAGTACACAGTGATAAGATTGATGCTCCTTTCAATAAATATTGAGTCTTATTCTGGTGACATGATGATCGATGCTTGGCTGCCGTTTGACAAATAAAAATAATGTCACACTGTTGTACATGATAATCTCATCATCTCGGCTATACTCAAGGGCGTAACTTTGTCATATTGGGTGGGTCTGGGTCAGTGGGTTTCAGGGTCAGCACCTGTCTAGGGGGGTCCAGGGGCATTACTTTTTTAAAAGAAATAACTGTGAAAATGTTGTTTCTGGTGAATTTTTAAGGGAAATTACATCCCAAACTTTCCTGATAATTGGTCAGTATATCCCAACCGCAACTGAAATATCAATAATTTCTGTATTACTGTAAACTGTTGGTCTAACTATATCAGTTCAGAAAGTAACTGTTACGGTTTTCCTCCGGTGAAGGAGAAGCGGACCAAAATGCAGCGTGGTTATTTCGATACATGTTTAATAAAAGATAAACACGAACAAAACAATAAACGTAACGTGAAAACCTAAACAGCCTTATCTGGTGCAAACAAACACTGAGACAGGAACAATCACCCACGAAACACTCAAAGAATATGGCTGCCTAAATATGGTTCCCAATCAGAGACAACGATAAACACCTGCCTCTGATTGAGAACCACTCCAGGCAACCATAGACTTTTCTAGACAACCCCACTATACCACAATCCCAATACCTACAAAAAACCCAAGACAAAACACACCATATAATAAACCCATGTCACACCCTGGACTAACCAAAATAATAAAGAAAACACAAAATACTAAGACCAGGGCGTGACAGAACCTAACCAAGGGCCCCACTGGACTGAGGGGCAGCTCCGGACTGAGGGACAGCTAGGGACTGAGGGGTAGCTCGGGACTGAGGGGTAGCTCGGGACTGAGGGGTAGCTCGGGACTGAGGGGTAGCTCGGGCAGGTTGATGGCTCTGGCAGATCCTGGCTGGCTGGTGGTTCTGGCAGATCCTGGCTGACTGGTGGTTCCGGCAGATCCTGGCTGACTGGCGGCTCTGGCAGATCCTGGCTGACTGGCGGCTCTGGCTGCTCCATGCTGACTGGCGGCTCCATGCTGACTGGCGGCTCCATGCTGACTGGCGGCTCCATGCTGACTGGCGGCTCTGGCGGCTCCATGCTGACTGGCGGCTCCATGCTGACTGGCGGCTCTGGCTGCTCCATGCTGACTGGCGGCTCTGGCTGCTCCATGCAGACTGACAGCTCTGGCGGCTCCATGCAGATTGACAGCTCTGAACAGGCAGGAGACTCCGGCAGCGCTGGAGAGGAGGAAGGCTCTGACAGCGCTGGACAGGCGAGGCGCACTGTAGGCCTGATGCGTGCTGCTGGCACTGGTGGTACTGGGCCGAGGACACGCACAGGAAGCCTGGTGCGGGGAGCTGCCACCGGAGGGCTGGTGTGTGGAGGTGGCACTGGATGGACCGGACCGTGAAGGCGTACTGGAGATCTTGAGAGCAGGGCTGGCACCAACCGCCCTGGCTGGATCTTCACCCTAGCCCGGCAGATGTGAGGAGCTGAGATGTAGCGTACCGGGCTAAGCATGCGTACTGGGGACACCGTGCGTTCCACCGCATAACACGGTGCCTGACCAGTACCATGCCCGCCATGGTTAGCACTGCAGTGCTGAGCTGGCACAGGATGTGCAAGGCTAGGGAGGTGCACAGGAGGCCTGGTGCGTGAGGCTGGCACCATCTTCACCAGCCGACTAGCACGCACCTCAGGACGAGTATGGAGAGCTAACCCAGGTGTCATCAAATCCCGACACGCTCTGTCGGGCGAATTCCGTGCCTCATGCATCAACACAGCAACTCCCTCATAACTCTCTCCTCCAATTTCCCCATTAACTCCTTCACAGTCTCTGCTTCACTCACCTCCAACACCGGCTCTGGTTCTGGTTTCCTCATTGGCTCCTTACGATAAACAGGGGGAGTTGGCTCAGGTCTGACTCCTGACTCTGCCACACTCTCCCTGTGCTCCCCCCCAAAAATTGGGGGGCTGACTCTCAGGCTTCCATCCGCGCCGCCGTGTTCGTCTCTCCAACTCCATTCTCCTATAAACCTCTTCGCACTGCTCCAGCGAATCCCAGGCGGGCTCCGGCACTCTCCCTGGGTCAACCACCCACCTGTCTATTTCCTCCCAAGTCGTATAATCCAGACTTCGTTGCTCCTGCTGTCACTGCCTGTCACCACGCCGCTTGGTCCTTTTGTGGTGGGTGATTCTGTTACGGTTTTCTTCCGTCGAAGGAGAGGCGGACCAAAATGCAGCGTGGTTATTTCGATACATGTTTAATAAAAGATAAACACGAACAATACAAAACAATAAACGTAACGTGAAAACCTAAACAGCCTTATCTGGTGCAAACAAACACTGAGACAGGAACAATCACCCACAAAACACTCAAAGAATATGGCTGCCTAAATATGGTTCCCAATCAGAGACAACGATAAACACCTGCCTCTGATTGAGAACCACTCCAGGCAACCATAGACTTTTCTAGACAACCCCACTATACCACAATCCCAATAACTACAAAAACCCAAGACAAAACACACCACATAATAAACCCATGTCACACCCTGGCCTAACCAAAATAATAAAGAAAACACAAAATACTAAGACCAGGGCGTGACAGTAACCACGCTTGGTCATTTTTTTGTAGAATAACTATGAGAAAGTCAGTTCTGGGGTTTGTTCAATTCAATTGAACATTTGCTATGTTGCATAACGGGTTGTACTGAATGACACATTTCCCAAAAGTATCATTCAGCGTTTTTAAACAAACTTTCAGGTAGTCTACGTTACCTCTGTTTGATGGGTGTGGCGGGTTGTAGCTTGAAGCAATGAGTGGTGTATTTTCAAGAGCAGTGGTGCATTTTGAGCCCACAACCCAACCCCTCCCCATTTTTCAGCTGTAAAAAAAAAGGTCTTCTGAACCTGACTGGCCTTCAGATCTGTCACCTATCTCATTTCCTACCAATCATGGCACTTGGACGTACTCCACGGCTCCACCCAGTGGGAACTGTTCTGGCTGCTGTTTCAGAGAGGTCCTCTACTCCCTTTGAAGAGTCCCTGCTAGTTAAGGCAGATGCCCAAGGTTCAACTGTCTGCTATCCTGGAACTTTCAGCCACAAAGACGCCACCTGTTATCCCTCAGGAGCCCCTCCCTGTTCCTTGCCCAGAGCCCAAGCCCCCCAGGTTGGAGCCACAGCCTGCAGCTAAAGCAGAGGTCTAACACAGTTCCCTTCCTCCCTGGCAGGTCCAGAGTCAGTTTCCCTGGCAGGTCCAGAGTCAGTTTCCCTGTTGGGTCCAGAGTCGCTTTCTCTGTCAGGTACAAAGTTATAAGTCCAACCTTATAGTTTCGCTGTCTCCAACTCTAGTCGGCCCTCAGTTCACTGCTCCATCAAGCTATACGTTCACTGCCCAACTAGGTCAGCAGCCTCTGGCCTCAGTTGATCAGTCGGCAAGCAGTCAGCTCCTTCAGGGCTACACGCCAAACCTCCTGCCCTAGTTCTAGGCCCTGGGTTTCCTGTCCCACTAGGAACCCAGCCACCTGTCCTAGCGCTTAGCTATAAGTTCCCTGCTCAGCTAGGTTTACAGCCTCCCGCCATACCTGTCTTGCAGTCTTCAGTCTTAGTAGTAGGTTCCAAATCCGCTGCCCTGTCAGGTCCTTTCCAGGCCTGCTAGGCCCTCAGCCCCCTGTCCTGGGGGACCCACATTCCCTGCCGCTGAAAAACATCCCCACAGCATGATGTTGCCACCACCATGCTTCACCATAGGGATGGTGCCAGGTTTCCTCCAGACGTGACATTTGGCATTCATGCCAAAGAGTTCAATCTTGGTTTCATCAGACCAGAGAATCTTGTTTCTCATGGCCGAAGAGTCTTTAGGTGCCTTTTGGCAAACTCCAAGTGGGCTGTCATGTGCCTTTTACTGAGGAGTGGGATCCGTCTGGCCACTCTACCATAAAGGCCTGATTGGTGGAGTGCTGCAGAAATGGTTGTCCTTCTGAAAGGTTCTCCCATCTCTACAGAGGAACTCTGGAACTCTGTCAGAGTTACCATCAGATTCTTGGTCATCTCCGTGACCAAGGCCCTTCTCCCTCGATTGCTCAGTTTAGCCAGATGGACAGCTCTAGGAAGAGTCTTGGTGGTTCCAAACGTCTTCCATTTAAGAATGGAGGCCACTGTGTTCTTCGGGACCTTCAGTGCTGCAGACATTTTTTTTGGTACCCTTCCACAGATCTGTGCTTTGACACAATCCTGTCTCTGAGCTCTACGTACATTTCCTTTGACCTCATGGCATGGTTTTTGATCTGACATGCACTGTCAACTGTGGGACCTTATATAGACAGGTGTTTCCCTTTCCAAATCAGGTCCAATCAATTGAATTTGGTGCAGCTGTAGAACACATAGTTGTGTTCTGTGGGTGCCACTGTGTAGGCTGATACCCGATTTCATGGGTGCACAATCCATAGGTAAGGCTGTAGAGTTCAATATAAATGTTCAATAACCACAATAGACTGACTAGAAAAGTGATTTTCCACAGTCGAAGTCCTGCAATAATAGCTAAGACATTAATATTTGTGTAAACTCTACATAGTTATGTTCTGTGGGTGTCACTGAGTAGGCTGATCAAATCAAATCAAATCCAATTTTATTTGTCACATACACATGGTTAGCAGATGTTAATGCGAGTGTAGCGAAATGCTTGTGCTTCTAGTTCCGACAATGCAGTAATAACCAACAAGTAATCTAACTAACAATTCCAAAACTACTGTCTTATACACAGTGTAAGGGGATAAAGAATATGTACATAAAGATATATGAATGAGTGATGGTACAGAGCAGCATAGGCAAGATACAGTAGATGGTATCGAGTACAGTATATACATATGAGATGAGTATGTAAACAAAGTGGCATAGTTAAAGTGGCTAGTGATACATGTATTATATAAGGATGCAGTAGATGATATAGAGTACAGTATATACGTATACATATGAGATTAATAATGTAGGGTATGTAAACATTATATTAGATAGCATTGTTTAAAGTGGCTAGTGATATATTTTACATCATTTCCCATCAATTCCCATTATTAAAGTGGCTGGAGTTGAGTCAGTGTGTTGGCAGCAGCCACTCAATGTTAGTGGTGGCTGTTTAACAGTCTGATGGCCTTGAGATAGAAGCTGTTTTTCAGTCTCTCGGTCCCAGCTTTGATGCACCTGTACTGACCTCGCCTTCTGGATGATAGCGGGGTGAACAGGCAGTGGCTCGGGTGGTTGTTGTCCTTGATGATCTTTATGGCCTTCCTGTAACATCGGGTGGTGTAGATGTCCTGGAGGGCAGGTAGTTTGCCCCCGGTGATGCGTTGTGCAGACCTCACTACCCTCTGGAGAGCCTTACGGTTGTGGGCGGAGCAGTTGCCGTACCAGGCGGTGATTACAGCCCACCAGGATGCTCTCGATTGTGCATCTGTAGAAGTTTGTGAGTGCTTTTGGTGACAAGCCGAATTTCTTCAGCCTCCTGAGGTTGAAGAGGCGCTGCTGCGCCTTCTTCACGATGCTGTCTCTGTGAGTGGACCAATTCAGTTTGTCTGTGATGTGTATGCCGAGGAACTTAAAACTTACTACCCTCTCCACTACTGTTCCATCGATGTGGATAGGGGGGTGTTCCCTCTGTTGTTTCCTGAAGTCCACAATCATCTCCTTAGTTTTGTTGACGTTGAGTGTGAGGTTATTTTCCTGACACCACACTCCGAGGGCCCTCACCTCCTCCCTGTAGGCCGTCTCGTCGTTGTTGGTAATCAAGCCTACCACTGTTGTGTCGTCCGCAAACTTGATGATTGAGTTGGAGGCGTGCGTGGCCACGCAGTCGTGGGTGAACAGGGAGTACAGGAGAGGGCTCAGAACGTACCCTTGTGGGGCCCCAGTGTTGAGGATCAGCAGGGTGGAGATGTTGTTGCCTACCCTCACCACCTGGGGGCGGCCCGTCAGGAAGTCCAGTACCCAGTTGCACAGGGCGGGGTCGAGCTTGGAGGGTACTATGGTGTTGAATGCCGAGCTGTAGTCGATGAACATCATTCTCACATAGGTATTCCTCTTGTCCAGATGGGTTAGGGCAGTGTGCAGTGTGGTTGAGATTGCATCGTCTGTGGACCTATTTGGGCGGTAAGCAAATTGGAGTGGGTCTAGGGTGTCAGGTAGGTTGGAGGTGATATGGTCCTTGACTAGTCTCTCAAAGCACTTCATGATGACGGAAGTGAGTGCTACGGGGCGGTAGTCGTTTAGCTCAGTTACCTTAGCTTTCTTGGGAACAGGAACAATGGTGGCCCTCTTGACGCATGTGGGAACAGCAGACTGGTATAGGGATTGATTGAATATGTCCGTAAACACACCGGCCAGCTGGTCTGCGCATGCTCTGAGGGCGCGGCTGGGGATGCCGTCTGGGCCTGCAGCTTTGCGAGGGTTAACACGTTTAAATGTTTTACTCATCTCGGCTGCAGTGAAGGAGAGTCCACATGTTTTCGTTGCAGGCCGTGTCAGTGGCACTGTATTGTCCACAAAGCGGGTAAAAAAGTTATTTAGTCTGCCTGGGAGCAAGACATCCTGGTCCGTGACTGGGCTGGTTTTCTTCTTGTAGTCCGTGATTGACTGTAGACCCTGCCACATACCTCTTGTGTCTGAGCCGTTGAATTGAGATTCTACTTTGTCTCTATACTGACGCTTAGCTTGTTTGATAGCCTTGCGGAGGGAATAGCTGCACTGTTTGTATTCGGTCATGTTACCAGTCACCTTGCCCTGATTAAAAGCAGTGGTTCGCGCTTTCAGTTTCACGCGAATGCTGCCATCAATCCACGGTTTCTGGTTAGGGAATGTTTTAACCGTTGCTATGGGAACGACATCTTCAACGCACGTTCTAATGAACTCGCACACCGAATCAGCATATTCGTCAATGTTGTTATCTGACGCAATACGAAACATATCCCAGTCCACGTGATGGAAGCAGTCTTGGAGTGTGGAATCAGCTTGGTCGGACCAGCGTTGGACAGACCTCAGCGTGGGAGCTTCTTGTTTTAGTTTCTGTCTGTAGGCAGGGATCAGCAAAATGGAGTCGTGGTCAGCTTTTCCGAAAGGAGGGCGGGGCAGGGCCTTATATGCGTCGCGGAAGTTAGAATAACAATGATCCAAGGTTTTTCCAGCCCTGGTTGCGCAATCGATATGCTGATACAATTTAGGGAGTCTTGTTTTCAGATTAGCCTTGTTAAAATCCCCAGCTACAATGAATGCAGCCTCAGGATGTATGGATTCCAGTTTGCAAAGAGTCAAATAAAGTTCGTTCAGAGCCATCGATGTGTCTGCTTGGGGGGGAATATATACGGCTGTGATTATAATCGAAGAGAATTCTCTTGGTAGATAATGCGGTCGACATTTGATTGTGAGGAATTCTAAATCAGGTGAACAGAAGGATTTGAGTTCCTGTATGTTTCTGTGATCACACCACGTCTCGTTAGCCATAAGGCATACGCCCCCGCCCCTCTTCTTACCAGAAAGATGTTTGTTTCTGTCGGCGCGATGCGTGGAGAAACCCGTTGGCTGCACCGCCTCCGATAGCGTCTCTCCAGTGAACCATGTTTCCATGAAGCAAAGAACGTTACAGTCTCTGATGTCCCTCTGGAATGCTACCCTTGCTCGGATTTCATCCACCTTGTTGTCAAGAGACTGGACATTGGCGAGAAGAATGCTAGGGAGTGGTGCACGATGTGCCCGTCTCCGGAGTCTGACCAGAAGACCGCCTCGTTTCCCTCTTTTACGGAGTCGTTTTTTTGGGTCGCCGGCTGGGATCCATTCCGTTGTCCTGGGTGAAAGGCAGAACACAGGATCCGCTTCGCGAAAATCATATTCTTGGTCGTACTGATGGTGAGTTGACGCTGATCTTATATTCAGTAGTTCTTCTCGACTGTATGTAATGAAACCTAAGATGACCTGGGGTACTAATGTAAGAAATAACACGTAAAAAAACAAAAAACTGCATAGTTTCCTAGGAACGCGAAGCGAGGCGGCCATCTCTGTCAGCGCCCATTTTCATTGGTGCACAATACATAGGTTAGGCTGTACAGTGCAATATGAATATTTAATACGCACAAAATACAGTACTGCTATAAGAGACGTTTTTTCGGTTTATTGTCAAACTAATTCATTATTGTATTCCATTTAAAATTAGGTAACAACATCCCAACCTTGTTTAACATTATCTAGTCCAGGGCCTCCCGGGTGGCGCAGTGGTTAAGGGCGCTGTACGGGCGCTGTACAGCAGCCCTGGGTTCGCGCCCAGGCTTTGTCGTAACCGGGAGGTCCGTGGGGCGATGCACAATTGGCCTAGCGTCGTCCGGGTTAGGGAGGGCTTGGTCGGTAGGGAAGTCCTTGTCTCATCGCGCACCAGCGACTCCTGTGGCGGGCCGGGCGCAGTGCGTGCTAACCAAGGTTGGCAGGTTGGATGCGTGCTGTGTTAAGAAGCAGTACGGCTGGTTGGGTTGTGTATCGGAGGACGCATGACTTTCAACCTTCGTCTCTCCTGAGCCCGTACGGGAGTTGTAGCGATGAGACAAGATAGTAGCTACTACAACAATTGGATACCACGAAATTGGGGAGAAAAAAAGGGGTCAAATTTAAAAATAAAAAACATTATCTAGTCCAAATATGGCATGATTCCACTATTTGTATCCGTTTACATCACAATGAGGGACTTTTATTTTGAAGGCGAACCGCAAATGTCCTGGAAAGCCCCATGATTGAAAACTTTTTTTCAATCCCACCGCTGACCGGTGGGTTACCCACCGCTGATTCGTGGGTTACCTCATGTTGATAATTCACACATCTTTAAATAATGTGCATGTTTTGGTAGGCAGAGATGGTATAGAATGTATTGAATTCCTTCAAAATCTCTGTTACAAGGTAGCCTAGCATAGCCTAGTAGCCTAAATACAGTACCAGTCAAAAGTTTGGACACACCTACTCATTCCCAGGTTTTTCTTAATTTTTACTATTTTCTACATTGTAGAATAATAGTGAAGACATCAAAACTATAAAATAACACATATGGAATCATGTACTAACCAAAAAAGTGTTAAACAAATCAAAATATGTTTTATATTTTAGATTCTTGATTTTAGAGGCTTTATTACTGCCACGTTTAGTGAGTTTGGTACACATCCGGTGGATAGAGAGCCGCTTATTATGTTCAACATAGGAGCCCAAGCACAGGAAACAGCTCTTTCAGTAGTTTAGTTGGAATAGGGTCCAGTATACAGCTTGAAGGTTTAGAGGCCATTATTATTTTCATCATTGTGTCAAGAGATATAGTACTAAAATACTTGAGTGTCTCTCTTGATCCTAGGTCCTGGCAGAGTTGTGCAGACTCAGGACAACTAAGCTTTGGAGGAATAAGCAGATTTAAAGAGGAGTCTGTAATTTGCTTCAAATGATCATGATCTTTTCCTCAAAAAAAGATCATGAATTTATCACTGCTGAAGTGAAAGCCATCCTCTCTTGGGGAATGCTGCTTTTTAGTTAGCTTTGCGACAGTATCACAAATAAATTTAGGATTGTTCTTATTTTCCTCAATTAAGTTGGAAAAATAGGATGATCGAGCAGCAGTGAGGGCTCTTCGATACTGCACGGTACCGTCTTTCCAAGCTAGTTGGAAGACTTCCAGTTTGGTGTGGCCCCATTTCCGTTCCAATTTTTTTGAAGCTTGCTTCAGAACTCAGGTATTTTCTGTGTACCAGGGAGCTAGTTTCTTATGACCATTTTTGTTTTGTTTTTATGGGTGCTACTGCATCTAGGGTATTGTGCAATGTTAAATTGAGTTCTTCAGTTATGTGGTTAACTGATTTTTGTACTCTGACGTCCTTGGGTAGGCGGAGGGAGTCTGGAAGGGCATCTAGGAATCTTTGTGTTGTTCGAGAATTTATAGCATAACTTTTGATGATCCTTGGTTGGGGTCTGAGCAGATTATTTGTTGCGATTGCAAACGTAATGAAATGGTGGTCCGATAGTCCAGGATTATGAGGAAAAACATTAAGATCCACAATATTTATTCCATGGGGCAAAACTAGGTCCAGAGTATGACTGTGGCAGTGAGTTGGTCCGGAGACATGTTGGACAAAACCCACTGAGTCGATGATGGCTCTGAAAGCCTTTTGGAGTGAGTCTGTGGACTTTTCCATGTGAATATTGTCACCAAAGATTTGAATATTATCTGCCATGACTGCAAGGTCCAATAGGAATTCAGGGAACTCAGTGAGGAATGCTGTATATGGCCCAGGAGGCCCGTAAACAGTAGCTATAAAAAGTGATTGAGTAGGCTGCATAGATTTCATGACTAGAAGCTCAAAAGACAAAAATGTTTTTGTTTTTTTGGTAAATTGAAATATACTATCATAAATGTTAGCAACACCTCCGCCTTTGTGGGATGCGCAAGGGATATGGTCACTAGTTTAACCAGGAGGTGAGGCCTCATTTAACACGGTAAATTCATCAGGCTTAAGCCATGTTTCAAACAGGCCAATCACATCAAGATTATGATCAGTGATTAGTTCATCGACTATAACTGCCTTGGAAGTGAAGGATCTAACATTACATGTCCCTATTTTGAGATGTGAGGTATCACAATCTCTTTCAATAATGGCAGGAATGGAGGTGGTCTTTACTCCAGTGAGATTGCTAAGGCAAACACCGCCATGTTTAGTTTTGCCCAACCTAGGTTGAGGCACAGACACGGTCTCAATGGGGATAGCTGAGTTGACTACACTGACTGTGCTAGTGGCAGACTCCACTAAGCTGGCAGGCTGGCTAACAGCCTGCTGCCTGGCCTGCACCCTATCTCGTTGTGGAGCTAGGGGAGTTAAAGCCCTGTCTATGTTCGTGGATAAGATGAGAGCACCCCTCCAGCTAGGATGGAGTCCGTCACTCCTCAGCAGGCCAGGCATGGTCCTGTTTGTGGGTGAGTCCCAGAAAGAGGGCTAATCATCTACAAATTCTATCTTTTGGGAGGGGCAGAAAACAGTTTTCAACCAGCGATTGAGTTGTGAGACTGCTGTAGAGCTCATCACTACCCCTAACTGGGAGGGGGCCAGAGACAATTACTTGTTGCCTACACATCTTTCTAGCTGATTTACACGCTGAAGCTATTTTGCGCTTGGTGACCTCTGACTGTTTCATCCTAACATCGTTGATGCCGACATGGATAACAATATCCCTATACTCTCTACACTCGCCAGTTTTATCTTTAGCCAGCACCATCTTCAGATTAGCCTTAACGTCGGTACCCCTGCCCCCCTGGTAAACAGTGTATGATCGCTGGATGATTCGTTTGAAGTCTATTACTGCGGGTAATGGAGTTGCCAATGACTAGGGTTTTCAATTTATCAAAGCTAATGGTGGGAGGCTTCGGCGTCTCAGACCCCATAACAGGAGGAGTAGAGACCAGAGAAGGCTTGGCCTCTGACTCCAACTCGCTGCTTAATGGGGAGAACCGGTTGAAAGTTTCTGTCGGCTGAATGAGCGACACCGGTTGAGCATTCCTACAGCATTTCCCTCCAGAAGCCATGAGAAAGTTGTCCGGCTGCGGGGACTGTGCCAGGGGATTTATACTACCATCTGTACTTACTGGTGGCACAGACGCTGTTTCATCCTTTCCTACACTGAAATTACCCTTGCCTAACGATTGCGTCTGAAGCTGGGCTTGCAGCACAGCTATCCTCACCATAAGGCGATTGTTCTCCTGTATATTATGAGTACAGCGACTGCAATTAGAAGGCATCATGTTAATGTTACTACTTAGCTTCGGCTGGTGGAGGTCCTGACGAACCACGTCCAGATAAAGCGTCCGGAGTGAAAAAGTTGAATGAAAAAAAGTTGAGTAAGGGAAAAACAAAAAATATAAACGGCAATGAAAAAGTCAAAACCGTAAAGTTGTCAGGTAGCAAAGTAAGGTTATTTGTCAAATGATAGTCAAGCATCGATCATCATGTCACCAAGATCAGACCCTCAATATTTATTTCAAAAGAGCATCAAGATCACTGTGCGCTTTCACCACCCTGTGAAGTTCATCATAAGTTATTTCCACTGTAGTTAAAAAAAATATATGTTTTTAACCTTTATTTAACTAGGCAAGTCAGTTAAGAACAAACTCTTATTTTCAATGACAGCCTAGGAACAGTGGGTTAACTGCCTGTTCAGAATGACAGATTTGTACATTGTCAACTCAGGGATTTGAACTTGCAACCTTTCTAGTTACCAGTCCAACGCTCTAACCACTAGGTTACCCTGCCGCCCCAATGAAGACATATATATATTTAAGGGTGACAACACAACACTACATAAAGAGAGACCTAAGACAGCAACATAGCAAGGCAGCAACACATGACAACACAGCATGGCAGAAATGCAACATGACAACTACATGGTAGCAACACAACATGGTAGCAGCACAAAACGTGGTACAAACATTATTCGGCACAGATAACAGCACAAAGGGCAAGAAGGTAGAGACAACAATACATCATGCAAAGTAACCACAACTGTCAGTAAGAGTGTCCATGATTGAGTCTTTGAATGAGATTAAACCGAGATTAAACTAGATTGAGATTAAACTGTCCAGTTTGAATGTTTGTTGCAGCTCGTTCCAGTCACTAGCTGCAGCGAACTGAAAAGACAAGCGACCCAGGGATGTGTGTGCTTTGGGGACCTTTAAAAGAAAGTGACTGGCAGAACGGGTGTTGTATGTGGAGGATGAGGGCTGCAGTAGATATCTGCAGTAGATTTGAATGGTCAAAACCATTCATCTTGAGGTAACGGGGGAGTGGGGTTCCAAAATGCAATAATATGGCACGCAATTTGACCATTTATAAAATGGTAATATATATTTTTTCATACAGACTAGCTCAAAAATAAGTTAAATTTGACCTATTGGCCTATTTTAGGTCACAACTCTTGAAGAGGAAGAAATTTGCAGGTGTGTCTGATTAATAAACAATGCAATACTGGTGGGTGATAACATTTAAATAAAACTTAGCCCTGAAAAGAAATTTAGACTTAAAAGTATTTGCACATCATCTTGTAGTTGGGTAATATTTGATATCCACTTAGTGTACAAAACATTAGGAACGACCCGCTAATATTGAGTTGCACCCCCTTTTGCCCTCAGAACAGCCTCAATTCATCAGGGCATGGACTACAGGGTGTTGAAAGCGTACCACAGGGATGCTGACTGATGTTGACTCCAATGACTCCCACAGTTGTGTCAAGTTGGCTGGATGTGTTTGGGTGGTGGACCATTCTTGATACACATGGGAAACTGTCGAGCATGAAAAACCCAGCAGTCTTGCACTTCTTACTTCCTACCATACCCCGTTCAAAGGCACTTAAATATTTTGTCTTGCCCATTCACTCTCTGAATGGCACACATACACAATCCATGTCTCAATCGTCTTAAGGCTTAATAATCTTTCTTTAACCTGTCTCCTCCCCTTCATCTACACACAGATTGAAGTGGATGTAACAGGTGACATCAATATGGGATCATAGCTTTCACCTGGATTCACCTGGTCAGTCAAAATGTGTAGAATTGCAGGAAATTTGCTTAAAAACAGCTCAATTCTCTCTGTCTCATTCTCCCTCACCCAACCTGTTTTCTTAAAGGGGGGTGGGGTGGAGCCCCCTGGAGGTTGGTGCCCTGGGTCCCCAAATGCGTTAGTCCAGCCCTGCAGCAAATACATTCATATGTTCTGACTGACATCTTATTCTGATTAGGCCTATCTTCACCAAAGCTTTATACAGAAGATCATTCTTTTGATTTAAAGTTAGCCAAGGGCATCCATTGAACTCCTGTACACACCCCTTTCAGCTCTGGCCCTGTTTCTGTAATGATCTGCAGCCTTAGTATATAACTAAAGCCAATCGGCTTTGTTTGGCCGACTGAATGCCAATAATTTCTGTCTTCACCCAGCAGGTGTCAGTAACACTCCAGTTGTGTTTTGAATTGATCCACAAACAGTGCCTTCAGAAAGTATTCACACCCCTTGACTTTTTCCACATTTTGTTGTCTTACAGCCTGAATTTAACATTTATTAAATACATATTTTGTGTCACTGGTCTACATACAATACACCATAATGTCAAAGTAGAATTATGTTTTTAGAATTTTTTTACTAATTAATTCAAAATGAAAAGCTCAAATGTCTTGAGTCATTAAGTAGTCAACCCTTTGTTATTGCAAGCCTAAATAAGTTCAGGAGTAAAAATTTGTTAAACAGGTTATATAAGTTGCATAGACTCTGTTATATATGTTGCATGGACCCACTCTGTGTGGAATAATAGTGTTTAACATGATTTTTGAATGACTACCTCATCTCTGTACCCCAAACATACAATTATCTTTAAGGTCCCTCATTCGGACAGTGAATTTCAAACACAGATTCGACCACAAAGACTAATGAGGTTTTCAAATACCTCACAAAGAAGGGCACCTTTTGGTAGATGGAGACATGAAATATCCCTTTGAGCTTACTAAAGTAAATAATTACACTTTGGATGGTGTTTCAATACACCCAGTCACAACAAAGATACAGTCGTCCTTCCTAACTCAGTTGCTGGAGAGGAAGGAAACTGCTCATGGATTTCACCACGAGGCCAATGGTGACTTTAAAACGGCTAAACCAGAGTTTAATGGCTGTGATAGGAGAAAACATAGGATGGATCAAGAACATTGTAGTTACTCCACAATACTAACTTAAATGACAGAGTGAAAAGAAGGAAGCCTGTACAGAATACAAATATTAAAAAACATGCATACTAAAGTTAAACTGCAGAAAATGTGGCAAAGAAATTAACTTCATGTCCTGAAAACAAAATGTTATGTTTGGGGCAAATCCAACACAATACATCACTGAGTACCACTCTTCATATTTTCAAGCATAGTGGTGGCTGCACCATCATGTTATGGGTATGCTTGTCATCTGCAAGCACTAGGATGTTTTTCAGGATAAAAATAAACGGAATAGAGTTAAGCACAGGCAAAATCCTAGAGGAAAACCTGGTTCAGTCTGCTTTAAAACAGACACTGGGATACAACTGTAACTTTCGGCAGGACAATAACCTGAAGACAAGGCCAAATATACACTTATCAAGATGATATTGAATGTTCCTGAGTGGTGTATTTACAGTTTTGATTTAGAATCTATGTCAAGACTTGAAAAGGGCTGTCTAGCAATGATCAACAAGCAATCTGACATAGCTTGAAGAATTAATAAATAAATGATGTGCAAATATTGTAAAATCAAGGTGTGCAAAGCTCTTAGAGACTTACCTGTCACACCCTGATCTGTTTCACCTGTCCTGTGCTTGTCTCCACCCCCAAGCAGGTGTCTCCCATTTTCCCCTATGTACTTGCGTTTTCTAGTTTTTTCCCCCTTTTTCTCCCCAATTTCGTGGTATCCAATTGTTTTTTAGAAGCTACTATCTTGTCTCATCGCTACAACTCCTGTATGGGCTCGGGAGAGACGAAGGTTGAAAGTCATGCGTCCTCCAATACACAACCCAACCAAGCCGCACTGCTTCTTAACACAGCGAGCATCCAACCCGGAAGCCAGCCGCACCAATGTGTCAGAGGAAACACCGTGCACATGGCAACCTTGGTTAGCGCGCACTGCGCCCGGCCCACCACAGGAGTCACTGGTGCGCGATGAGACAAGGACATCCCTACCGGCCAAGCCCTCCCTAACCCGGACGACGCTAGGGCAATTGTGCATCGCCCCACGGACCTCCCGGTCGCGGCCGGATACGACAGAGCCTGGGCGCGAACCCAGAGTCTCTGATGGCACAGCTAGCGCTGCAGTACAGCGCTCTTAACCACTGCGACACCCGGGAGGCTTACCTGCATTTTCTGTTGGTCTGTTGCCAGTCTTGTCAAGTCTTACCAGGTGTTCTGCAGTTTTCCAGTTTCTCTTGTTTTTGTTTTCTAGTCCTCCCGGTTCTGACCATTCTGCCTGCCCTGACCCTGAGCCTGCCTGCTGTTCTGTCTTTGTTTGATGTTGTCGTGGATTACCGACCTCTGCCTGTGCTGAGCCTGGCTGCCGTTCAGTCCCTTATTGACGCTGTCTTGGATTACCAACCTCTGCCTGCCCTGGACCTGCTGTTTGCCTGTACCCTGTTTTGTAATAAACATCTGAGATTCGAACTGTCTGCATCTGGCTCTTATCCTGAGTCGTGTTAGTACGAACTGGGACTGACTGACCCAGCAGACTCAGACCAGTTTCACAATGCCTACTCCTCTCAAGGAGCCACCATTGGAAGACACAAGGAGTTACTTCAAAATCTTATGGAAGTTTTCCAGACCTTGGCCGAACTCCATGACCGCACTTTCAATACATTGCTGGAGCAATTCTGCGGATTGTCTATTAGGCAGCCAGCCACAACAGTAACCTCCCACCCTCTCAGTAACCCCGGTGTCAGCAGAGCGTCTCCTCATTTCATCCCGGCTTCCTGAGAACCCTGCCTACCTCCTCCGGAGTGCTATTCCAGAGATTCGGGAACCTGTGCTCCCTCATCTTCGAGTAGCAGCCCTCTTCTTTTCCCTCGGACCGCTCGAAGATAGCTGATGGCCGGGAGGGCTCTCGCCTGGGCTATGGCGGTGTGGGAGCAACAATCCACCATGTCCTTCAGTCTGGAGGAGTTCATGGCGGAAGTTTAAAAAAAAAAGGTGTTAGATTCTCTGTTGTCCGGTAGAGAGGCTGCTTGGAAGCTACTCTTACTACGTCAAGACTCGGGTAGTGTGGCACACCATGCGGTCGATTTCCGCACTTTGGCCGCCGAGAGTGCCTGGAACCCGGAATCCCTGTTCAAGACGTTCCTTCATGGATTATTGGAGGAGGTTAAATACGAGCTCACAGCCTGGGAGCTGCCCATGGATCTCGACTTTCTCATAGCCTTGACCATACAGATCGATGGGTGGCTACAAGAACGTAGGAGGGAGAGGAGATCTGTTTCAAGTCACACTTGCTTGTCCAAGAATCCCAACTCGCCTCCGAGGAATCCCGAAAGTCCCTAGCGTCTCCATTACCAAGAGAATCCGAGGTTACCCGAGTTCCCTCGGGAATCACCGAGGTCTGCTGACTCACCTCCTCCGGAGCCTATGCAACTTGGCAGAGCTAGATTGTCTCCTGCTGAACATTTAAGCAGACTGAACGCCAAGAGATGTCTGTATTGTGGTTCTACCGGTCATTTCATTTCTACCTGTCAACTAGAAGACCAGGCTCATCAGTAATACGCTGGTGGGCCATACAGAGAATTCTAATCTCCCAGTACTCGTACCCCTCTCTATGCCATCCTGCTGTGGGGTGACCGGTCAAAATCTCTCGAGGTATTCATGGACTCTGGGGCTGACCAGAGTTTTATGGACACTACCCTGGTGTCAGAGCTGAGAATCCCCACTCAACTCCTCTCCATTCCCATGGAGGTCAGAGCACTGGATGGGAGCTCTATTGGCAGAGTCACCCACAATACGGTTCCTATTGCCCTGTGAGTGTCAGGTAACCACAGTGAGTCCATGCAATTTCTCCTCATCGAATCCCCTCAGTTATCTCCAATGATTTCAAGTCTATGTATAAAGCTAGCAGCCTCTAATGTGCTAGTGATGGCTATTGAACCGTCTGATGGCTTGAGATAGAAGCTATTTCTCAGTCTCTCAGTCCCAGCTTTGATGCACCTGCACTGACCTCACCTTTTTGATGATAGTGGGGTAAACAGGCAGTGGCTCGGGTGGTTGTTGTCCTTGATGATCTTTTTGGCCTTCCTGTGGCATCGGGTGCTGCAGGTGTCCTGGAGGGCAGGTAGTTTGCCCCCAGTGATGCGTTGAGCAGACCGCACCACCCTCTGGAGAGCCCTGCAGTTGCGGGCGGTGCAGTTGCCATACCAGGTGGTGATACAGCCCGACAGGAGGCTCTCGATTGTGCATCTGTAAAAGTTTTCGAGGGTTTTAGGTGCCAAGCCATATTTCTTCAGCTTCCTTAGGATGAAGAGGCGCTGTTGTTCCTTCCTCACCACACTGTGTGGATGGACCATTTCAGTTTGTCAGTTATGTGTACGCAGAGGAACTTTAAGCTTTCCACCTTCTCCACTGCAGTCCCGTTGCTGTGGATAGGGGGTTGCTCCCTCTACTGTTTCCTGAAGTCCACGATGATCTCTTTTATTTTGTTGACATTGAGTGAGAGGTTATTTTCCTGGCACAACACTCCCAAAGCCTCACCTCCTCCCTGTAAGCTGTATAGTTATTGTTAGCAATCAATCCTACTACTGTTGTGTCGTCTGCAAACTTGATGATTGAGTTGGAGGCGTGCGTGGCCATGCAGTCATGGGTGAACAGGGAATACATCAGGGGGCTGAGTACGCACCCTTGTGAGGCCACAGTGTTGAGGATCAGTGAAATGGAGATGTTGTTTCCTACCTTCACCACCTGGGGGCGGCCCGTCAGGAAGTCCAGGACCCAATTGCATAGGGCAGGGTTCAGACCCAGGGTGTCGAGCTTAATGATGAGTTTGGAGGGTACTATGGTGTTGAATGCTGAGCTACAGGCAATGAACAGCATTCTTACATAGGTATTCCTCTAGTCCAGATTGGATAGGGCAGTGTGCAGTGCGATGGAGATTGCATCGTCTGTGGATCTATTGGGGCAGTAAGCAAATTGAAGTGGGTCTAGGGTGTCAGGTAAGGTCGACGTGATATGATCCTTAACTAGCCTCTCAAAGCACTTCATGATGACAGAAGTGAATGCTACGGGGTGTTAGTCATTTAGTTCAGTTACCTTAGCTTTCTTGGGTACAGGAACAATGATGGACATCTTGATGTGTGTGGGGACAGCAGACTGGGATAGGGAGAGATTGAATATGTCCGTAAACACTCCAGCCAGCTGGTCTGGGCATTCTCCCCGGACTCGGCTAGGGATGCAGTCTCGGGCGGCAGTATTGCGAGGGTTAACACGCTTAAATGTCTTACTCACGTCGGCTATGGAGAAGGAGAGCCCACAGTCCTTGGGAGCGGGCCGCGTCAGTGGCACTGTGTTATCCTAAATGCGGGAAAAAAAGGTGTTTAGCTTGTCCAGAAGCAAGGCGTCGGTGTTTGTGTCAGACCCTGCCACATACAACTTGTGTCAGAGCCATTGAATTGCGACTCCACTTTGTCTCTATACTTATGTTTTGCCTGTTTGATTGCCTTACGGAGGGAATAACTACACTGTTTGTATTCTGCCAAATTCCCAGTCACCTTTCCATGGTTAATGCGGTGGTTCGAGCTTTCAGTTTTGCCAGAATGCTGCCATCTATCCACAGTTTCTGGTTAGGGTAGGTTTTAATAGTCACAGTGGGTACAACATCTCCTATACACTTCCTGATAAACTTAGTCACCGTATCAGTATACTCATCAATGTTATTCTCGGATACAACCCATAACATATCACAGCCCGTGTGATCAAAGTGCATCGATGACGCCGTCATCCCCTCAGTGACTGTACGTACACCCCAACCAGAAGCAATGGATTACAGGCAACATCCGCACTGAGCTTAAGGCTAGAGCTGCCGCTTTCAAGGAGCGGGACTCTGACCCGGAAGCTTATAAGAAATCCCGCTATGCCCTCCAACGAATCATCAAACAGGTAAAGCATCAATACAGGACTAAGATTGAATAGTACTACACCGGTTCTAACGCTCGTCGGATGTGGCAGGGCTTGCAGACCATTACAGACTACAAAGGGAAGCACAGCAGAGAGATGCTCAGTGGCACAAGCCTACCAGACGAGCTAAACTATTTCTATGCTCGCTTCGAGGCAAATAAAACTGAAACATGCATGAGAGCACCAGCTGTTCCAGAAGACTATGTGATCAAGCTCTCTGGAGCCAATGTGAGTAAGACCTTTAAACAGGTCAACATTCACAAGGCCGCAGGGCCAGACGGATTACTAGGAGGTGTACTGCGAGCATGCACTGACCAACTGGCAAGTGTCTTCACTGACATTTTCAACCTCTCCCTGTCTGAGTCTGTAATACCAACATGTTTCAAGCAGACCACCATAGTGCCTGTGCCCAAGAACTCTAAGGTAACCTGCCTAAATGACTACCGACCAGTAGCACTCACGTCTGTAGCCATGGAGTGCTTTTCAAAGGCTGGTCATGGCTCACATCAACACCATTATCCCAGAAACCAAAGACCCACTCCAATTTGCATACCGCCCCAACAGATCCATAGGTGATGCCATCTCTATTGCACTCCACACTGCACTTTCCCACCTGGTAAAAAAAAACACCTATGTTAGAATGCTATTCATTGACTACAGCTCAGCGTTCAATGCCATAGTGCCCTCAAAGCTCGTCAATAAGCTAAGGACCCTGGGACTAAACATTTCCCTCTGCAACTCGATCCTGGACTTCCTGATGGGCCGCCCCCAGGTGGTAAGGGTAGGATACAACATATCCACCACACTGATCCTCAACACAGGGGCCCCTCAGGGGTGCGTGCTCAGTCCGCTCCTGTATTCCCTGTTCACCCATGACTGCACGGCCAGGCACGACTCCAAGACCATCATTAAGTTTGCTGATGACCTGAACACCAACAACGACGAGACAGCCTATAGGGAGGAGGTAAGAGACCGGGTAGTGTGGTGCCAAGGCAACAACCTCTCTCTCAACGTTACCAAGACAAAGAGATGATTGTGGACTGCAGGAAAAAGAGGACAGAGCACGCCCCCATTTTCATCGACAGGGTTGCAGTGGAGCAGGTTGAGAGCTTCAAGTTCCTTGGTGTCCACTTCCCCAACAAACTAACATGGTCCAAGCACACCAAGACAGTCGTGAAGAGGGCACGACAAAACCTATTCCTCCTCAGGAGACTGAAAAGATTTTGCATGGGTCCTCAGAACCTCAAAAGGTTCTACAGCTGCATCATCGAGAGTTTTCTGACTGGTTGCATCACTGCCTGGTATGTCGACTGCTCGGCCTCCGACCGCAAGGCACTACAAAGGGTAGTGTGAACCGCCCAGTACATCACTGGGGCCAAGCTTCTTACCATCCAGGACCTCTGTACCAGGCAGTGTCAGAGGAAGGCCCTAAAAATTGTCAAAGACACCAGCCACCCTAGTCATAGACTGTTCTCTCTGCTACCACACGGTAAGCGATACCGGAGCTCTAAGTCTTGGTCCAAGAGGCTTCTAAACAGCTTCTACCCCCAAGCCATAAGACTCCTGAACACCTAATCAAATGGCTACACAGACTATTTGCATTGTCCCCCCCCCCCCTTTTACACCGCTTCTACTCTCTGTTATTATTGTCTATAGTAATTTTAATAACTCTACCTACATGTACATATTACCTCAACTAACCGGTGCCCCCACACATTGATTCTGTACTGGTACCCCCCTTTATATAGTCTCGCTATTGTTATGTTACTGCTGCTCTTTAATTACTTGTTACATTTATTTATTGTTCTTATCTGTATTTTTTTAAACTGCATTGTTGGTTAGGGGCTTGTAAGTAAGCATTTCACTGCAAGGTCTAAAATTTGATTTAAGTAGTTAATCATGAAACACACCCACACCCTTCTTCTTCCCGGATTGATATTTATTCCTGTCTGCGCGATGAACTGAGAAGCACAGGCACAGGAGGGCCCCGGCTAACCAGATGTTTGTCCCGAACTGGGCTCATTCCTCCAGACTTGCCTGCCATCCTGGCTCCCCTTGGTCCCATATATCCCTGGACTTTGTCACTGGTCTCACTCCATGAGATGGCAACACCCCTATCCTTTACGGTGGTGGATAGGTTTTCCAAAGCCTCCCATTATATTCCCCTTCCAAAGTTACCCTCCGCCAAGGAGATGGCCCAGCTCATGGTGTAGCATGTTTTCTGGATCCATGGAATGCCGGTAGACATGGTCTCCGATCGCGGTCCTCAGTTCTCGTCCCGGTTCTGGTGGCGTTCTGCACCCTCATTGAGTTGTAGGCCAGCCTGTCCTCCAATTTTCACCCCCAGTCCAACGGCCAGTCGGAGCGAGCCAATCAGGACCTGGAGACAGCTCTTCATTGTCTTGTCTCCGCCAACCCCACCTCCTGGAGCCAGCAACTCGTGTGGGTGGAATGCGCCCGCAACACCCTTCCCTGCTCGGCCACTGGTCTCTCGCCTTTCGAGTGTTCCATGGGATATCAGCCCCTGCTCTTCCCTGAGGCAGAGATCAGCATACCCTGGGCCCAGATATTCATCCGCCACTTTCGCCGTACCTAGAAGAGAGCCCAGTACGCTCCATTCAAGACCACTTCCACAAATCGGCAACAGGCAGACCGCCACCAGACCCCTGCTCCCCGTTATCGTCTCGGGCTGAGTCCCGTACACTTTCCCCCCGTTTTATCGGCCCTTTCCCCATCTCTAAGATTCTTAGCCCCTCTGCTGTTTGTCTTCTGTTGCCCTGCACCCTCCGTATACATCTTCACTTTTCATGTGTCTAGGATCAGACCCCTGTCCCTGTTTGTTCGCTGTCTTGTATTACTGATCTCTGCCTGCCCTGATCCTGAGTGTGCCTGCCGTTCTGTCCCTTATTGAAGCTGTCTTGTATTACCGACCTCTGCCTGTCCTAGACCTGCCGTTTGCTTGCCCCCTCTTTTGTAATAAACATCTGAGATTCTAACTTTGCCTCCTGTGTCTGCATCTGGGTCTTATCCTGAGTCGTGTTATTACCCAGAGAGACTCGCAGCTGTAATCGTTGCCAAAGGTTATTCCAACATGTATTGACTCAGGGTGTGAATACCTATGTAAATCAGATATTTACATGTATTTAATTTCAGTAAATGTGCCAAAATGTATAAAAACATGTTTTCACTTTCTCATTATGGGGTATTGTGTGTAGATGGATGATTAAAAAAAATGTTTAATCCATTTTGAATTTCAGGCTGTAACACAACAAAATGTGGAATAAATCAAAGGGTATGAATAATTTCTGAAGGCACTGTAAGTACATAGTAGGTGTACAGCTAAGCTAAGGAAGGACACACTGCTGTTTTTTAAATTAATTTACACAGACACCGTTCTGAATGATTATTGATCAAATGTACCCATTGATATCTTCTTATTGCAGTTGTCAACTTCCATGAAACTCATGGAGAGAAAATGTAATGGAAGAATGGAAAAAGCCAGAAAAAAATCAAGAACTACATGCTAACATTTAGAGAAAGGTATAGAATTAATTTGCTGATATTTTCTAGCATTCTGTCAAACTTAAGTTTTGTCATACTGATAGAGTTTTAGTTTATTCCTGAACATTCACGAAGAGGCGTGGTCACTTGTGACGAAGGTTCCACACCTCTTGTTTGTCAGGCTGCCACAGTTTGCTGTGGGTGAAAGTCCACTGTAGATTACAAACACACCGCATTGGGATTCTTTTTTTTATACCGAACACCGTATCTTCAAGGAATCCCCCCATAATTTCAGGTAAAACAGAATGACTTTATCTCCGTGTACTGCGGCTCTTTGTGACTGTATGATTCATTTATCTGCGTTTTGGATAGGCTACCTGCTGCTTTACAGTAGCCTACAGCATGAGTGTACGGCAGATGCGGAAAAAGATCGAGACAATGGACAAATGACGATACTGGTGTTCAATAAAAAAGTAGTAGGCTAAATAGGCTATACCTAACTGCATAGAGGCTGACAGAAAATCAGTTGTTTATCATTGATAGGCTATGCCTATGTAGAAATATAGCCTACTTGCAGCAAACGAACTCAAATCGATTACATGCTAGTTGATTTAGTATAGGCTAATCGCTTTTTATAGGAGCTCTGTTAGATGAATTTCCTACCCTGTCACAGAAAAGCGCGTTTGGGGACTTCTGTCTAAATAACCGGTGAAAGGCTATCCACTCAAGACGGTTGATCATAATGAATTTAGTGTCTACCTGTTATTCTATTACCAAGACATGTATAGTGGAGTTTAAATGACCATTCTGAGGCAAATAGACAAGCCGCCTATGTCAACCTGGTGTCAGAGTATTTCGTATTATTCTGTACTTAAATCCGAGATACTTAATTTAGTACATGTTACGTTTCATATCATATGTATTAATTTGTGAATATCCATCAACCATTTTGTAAGATATGTTACGAATTACAATTCATGTTATATGTTATGAATTTTCAAAATGTACAATATATTACGAATTTGAAAAACGTATGATATGTTACGAATTCCTGCTAGGTGGCTAACGTAATCTAGCTGGTTAACGTTAGCTAGGCTATGAGTTAGGGTTAAATTTAGGAGTTTAGGTTAAAGGGTTAGGGGAAGGGTTAGCTAACATGCTAAGTAGTTGCAAAGTAGGTACAAGTAGTAAGTAGTTGAAAAGTTGCTAAAATGCTGAAGTTGGCCGTGATGAGATTCGAACTTGCAAATGTTGGGTTGCTAGACGTTTGTTTCATATACCCACCCACGAGACCAGATAACAGATTAGTGTTTTGTTCATTGTTGTTTATGGATTACAATGATTTGTGAGTCATAATCAGCCAGCATTGTTAGCATGGGATGCCAGGTAACCTCGCATGAGAATCACATCAGAGCACCAGGGACCACAGGTAGATCACATTGATTCAGATTAAATGGACAGGGAGAACCTGATCCCAGCTCAGGACTCCTATTCTGAGACACTTGATACATAGGCCCCAGATCTAACATTACTGGATAGGTGACAGCAAGGTACCACTTCAAATGCATTCCCACCATTACAGTCATAGAAGATCAAGGATTAGGTCTACCTCAAGGAAGGGAGGAGGAAATTGTGCATTTTAGAAATGGAACAAGGGCCATTGTATCATCTAAAAACACAGTGATGAGATTGGTAATGATCAGATCATTACTACTCTCTTCCATACTGAAGGTATCAATGACATCAAGTGCAATCAATGCTTACAATTCCCAATTTGATTGACGAATGTGAAGATAATAATATTGGCTACTGACTCCATAAATGTTTAACAAATCATTTATTCATTATAAGCAGTGCGTAACTGGTCTTAAAGTTATTCTTTATTCTAGAGGAGGAATAAATCATATCAAATCTAATACTCCGAATACAAGAGGTGTAGACTTTACAGTGAAATGCTTACTTACACGAACGAGCCCGTTCCCAACAATGCAGAGTTAAAAAGTAAAAAATATTTAGAAATATTTTCTAAATAAAAAGGAGATATTAACACAATAAAAACAAAAACAAGGCCATATACAAGGAGTACCAGTACCGAGTCAGTGTCTTGGTCTCTTCTCTGTTAGCTGAATTCAATAACTTTAATTCATACTTCCTCTTTTGTGTTATCCTCTTCTTTATTTTATACTGTAGAGACCATCAGTGTCATACACAGATTTGTTCCTACTCTTTATTCCATTGAATAAAGGGAAACTATTATTAGTGAATGGTGTTATAGATTTGCATGTTCCAGCTGGGGGAGTGTATTGTGTGAGAGAAAAACAGTTCACATTCATTAAATTGTTCCCATATATTTTTATTTGACCAAAAACACTTTCTCTCTGCCTTTATGTAAATTCAATGGCATCGACTGTCATCTTTTTCACTAAGTGTTACTACACATTTTCACTACGCATGTGACACGAGCGCACACACAAGGATTTGATTTGAACTTTTAGAGAAGGAAGGATCATAAATGAAAAAGGATTATAGATAAGAGATGTAGAACTAATCAGGAAGGCTGGCAGCCTCACACAGACACACACACACACACACACACACACACAACACACAAAGACTGTCTGTGTAATATGGCTTTATACCAAGATGTGAAAGGGGGCTGGATATATTTGTCATTATAAGTTATCTAGCCATCGTTGGTCCTTCATAAAGAGTTCATACATTCATATTAAAAGGCTTTATATTGAGATGTGAACGAGGGCATCTCGGATGGAGCTGCCTTAGTTATCCAATCTGCCATATCCTCATTAGACAGAGCTCATTGACACCTAATACTCGGTTTAGTGGATGAGTTCTAAGGAAACTCACAGTGGGTCATAGTCAGAACCTACTGTAAATGATGAGTCCCGTAAGCTAATCGCTAATACCCTATGGATAAGGACTGGGGACCCACTCTGACAACCACTGGATTAGCGCGAGGGTAAGAAGCAGCATGGGGTATGTTTTGGGCTGGCAGACTGGCAAACAGGGCAAAGGGTTGATGGGATTATCTTCTGTAGAGAAGTGTAGATTTCTCACCCCTCCCCGATTTTGCCTGTGGTTGCATCATTGAGATTTATCAATTGATGTATTTTTCTCATGAAGCAGTTTACAGGTCAGTAGCCCAATATTATCCACATATCTTGCTGTGTGTGTGCAGCTTGCAAGTTTGTGTCTGCGCACACATGTGTACTCAATAAAGATTCTTCATACACTTGACTGTCAGTAAACCTATAGTCCATGAGGAGTCAGAACTAAGACATTGTGTGCTTTATGGACACTTCTTTACACTACCCTGTTTGTCCGCCTGTCTGATGATCCTGGATCCCTCCAGACAGTGAGGAACTGATAAAGACGTTTTCTCCTCCTCTGTCACATATTTAAGAGTTTTTTTTTGACAGGCCATCTGAATTCTGGATGGAATTTCCATGTAAAAAGCCCTATGAGCACTAAAGTGAAGTTCATAGGAGCACATCAAATTTGGTGTTAAATGAAAGCTGAGTCTATATTTTTGAGAAATTAAGACATATACATTTTTAACACATTTCCATCCTAAAAATTAGGAATAAGTAAAGGCTTTGATTTATGGTCAAACAGATGGAGAAGGGGTCTTAGAAGTTTGGACAGTACAAATCAAATTGTATTGGTCACATATACATATTTGGCAGATGTTATTGCTGGTGTAGCGAAATGCTTGTGTCCCTATCTCCAACAGTGCAGTAGTATCTAACAATACACACATCTAAAATAAAAATAATGGAATATTTTAATATTAGGTTGGGCAATGTCGGAGTGGCATTGACTAAAATACAGTAGAATACAGTATAATTCAAATTAAATGAGTAAACGTTATTAAAGTGACTAGTGTTCATCATTAAAGTGACCATTGATTCTATGTCTATGTACATAGGGCAGCAGCCTCTAAGGTGCAGGGTGGAATAACCGGGTGGTTGCCGACTAGTGATGGCTATCTAACAGTCTGATGGCCTTGAGATGGAAGCTGTTTGCAGTGCAGTTGCCGTACCAGGCGGTGATACAGCCCAACAGGATGCTCTCAATTCTGCATCTGTAAATGTTTGTGAGGGTCTAACACATTTCTTCAGCCTCCTGAGTTTGAAGAGGCACTGTTGGTCCTTCTTCACCTCCACTGTCTGTGTGGGTGGACCATTTCAGATTGTCAATGATGTGTACGCCGAGGAACTTGAAGCTTTCACCTTCTCTCCCTCTGCTGTATCCGGAAGTCCACGATCAGCTCCTTCAATTTATTGACGTTGAGGGAGAGGTTATTAACCTGACACCACCCCGCCCAGTCCCTCACCTCCTCACTGTAGGCTGTCTTGTCATTGTTGGTAATCTGGCCTACTGCTGTTATGCCGTCTGCAAACTTGATGATTGAGTTGGAGGCGTGCGTGGCCACACAGTCATGGCTCAACATGGAGTACAGAAGGGGGCTGAGCATAAAACATTGTGGGACCCTGTGTTGATCAGTATAGTGGAGGTGTTTTTTCCTACCTTCACCACCTAGGAGTGGCCCGTCAGGAAGTCCAGTTGCACAGGGCGGGGTTCATACCCAGGGCCCCAAGCTTAATGATGAGCTTGGAGGGTACTATGGTGTTGAAGGCTGATCTATAGTTAATGAACATCATTCTTCCGTCTGGGCTGGCAGCCTTGCGAGGGTTAACACATTTAAATGTCTTACTCACATTTGCCACGGAGAACGAGAGCCCACAGTCCTTGTAAGCATGCCGCGTCAGTGGCACTGTGTTATCCTCAAAGTGGGCAGAGAAGGTGTTTAGCTTGTCCAGGAGCAAGATGTTGGTGTCAGCAACGTGGCTGGTTTTCCCTTTGTAATACGTGATTGTCTGTAGATCCTGCCACAAGCGTCTCATGTCTGAGCCGTTGAATTGTGACTCCACTTTGTCTCTGTGCTGACGTTTTGTCTGTTTGATTGCCTTATGGAGGGAATAACTACACTGTTGGTATTAGACCATATTCCCAGTCACCTTGCCATGATTAAAT
Source organism: Oncorhynchus nerka (assembly GCF_034236695.1). Classification (NCBI taxonomy): domain Eukaryota; kingdom Metazoa; phylum Chordata; class Actinopteri; order Salmoniformes; family Salmonidae; genus Oncorhynchus; species Oncorhynchus nerka. The sequence goes on from NC_088423.1 coordinate 27,680,944, forward strand.
GCGGGGATTTGCGCTTTGAGTTCTGCACGAATGCTTCCATCTATCCACGGTTTTTGATTTGGGTAGGTTTTAATAGTCACAGTGGGAACAACATCACCTATATGCTTCCTGATCAACTCAGTGACCGTGTATATGTCAATGTTATTCTCAGAGGCAAGCTGAGTACAGGTCAGTACAATACAGTACTTTAAAGTTTAGTACTTTACTGAACTGTATGACACTATACTGTACTGAACTGTGCTGTACTGTGATGTCCAACCTTGTGAAACATAGACCTCCATGATTGGCACAAATGTGATGCAGTCCGGACTAGAGGTCGACTGATTAATTAAGGACGATTTTCAAGTTTTCATAACAATCGGTAATCTGCATTTCTTGATGCCGATTACATTGCAATCCACGTGGAGACTGCGTGGCAGGCTGACCACCTGTTACGGGAGGAGCCAAGGTAAGTTGCTAGCTAGCATTAAACTTATCTTATAAACAACAATCAATCTTAACATAATATTTAGACTTAAGGTTGCCACCCGTTCGATAAAATAAGGAATGGTTCCGTATTTCACTGAAAGAATAAACATTTTGTTTTCGAAGTTATAGTTTCCGGATTTGACCATATTAATGACCTAAGGCTCGTATTTCTGTGTGTTTATTATATTATAATTAAGTCTATGATTTGATAGAGCAGTCTGACTGAGCGATGGTAGGCAGCAGCAGGCTCGTAAGCATTCGTTCAAACAGCACTTTCCTGCGTTTGCCAGCAGCTCTTAACAGTGCTTGAAGCACAGTGCTGTTTATGACTTCAAGCCTATCAACTCCCGAGATTAGGCTGACAATACTATAGTGCATATAAGAACATCCAATAGTCAAAGGTATATGAAATACAAATGGTATACAGAGAGAGAGTCCTAAAATTCCTATAATAACTACAACCTAAAACTTCTTAACTGGGAATATGGAAGACTCATGTGTAAAGGAATTGCCAGCTTTCATATGTTCTCATGTTCTGAGCAAGGAGCTTAAACTTTAACTTTATGACATGGCACATATTGCATTTTCACTTTCTTCTCCAACACTTTGTTTTTGCATTATTTATACCAAATTGAACATGTTTCATTATTTATATGAGACTAAATTGATTTTATTTATTTATTATATTAAGTTTTTTTAAAATGTGTTCATTCAGTATTGTTGTAATTGTCATTAGTACAAATATATATATATATATATCAAAATTGGCCGATTTTAATTGGTATCGTCTTTTTTTGGGTCTTCCAATGATCGGTATCGGTGTTGGAAAAATCATAGTCGGTCGACCTCTAGTCCAAACCAACCAAATGTGGTCTTGTTTGAGTGCGGAGCTCATTAGAATAATAGCCACTGTGTAAAATAATACCCAAAAATGCTATGGAGGATATTACATTTTTCTACCTTTGTGTACCTATTCAGGATACATCACCATGAAGAGATTTTTTCAAACTCAAAGTGTCATGTCATAGTTGACACCCCGTTCTTTCTGCAGATATCTTTGGATCTTAGTTCGAATTAGATATTTAAAGGTCCAATACAGCCGTTTTTGTTTAAATATCAAATTATTTCTGGGTAACAATGAAGTACCTTACTGTGATTTATTTTTATTAAAAAAATATATATTTTTATTTTTTAAAAGCACCTTAGCAAAAAGCAATTTCTCAAGCAAGGACTGTCTGGGAGTGGTCTGAGTGGGGAGGGGTAAACTTAAAACTAGCTGTTATTGAAAGAGGTTTGGAGCTCTCTTTCTAGTTGGTCTATTAACTAATTTACTACTCCATCCCGCCAAATTTCAAGCTGTCTTTTCAAACAGCTCTTACACAGTTTTTAAATTAAAAACCCTTCCTGAATTGAGTGCCTTGAATTTGAATTGACCCCATCACTGGATTGTTTAACTTTGCAATCAATGGTTTTTGTTTGGCTTTCATTTGAAGTGAAAAATCGGAGTCTCAGCGTCATTCTGTTAACGTGTAATTGCCCAGCAGCACTCTGTGATTGACTCAGCCTTCCCTCTGTCAAGATAAGAGCTCCTCATCTCTGACAAGCTGACTGATTGGAAACTTTAGGAAATGATAACAATCAGACTCTCCCTGTGACATTTTATGCACATTTTTTTGCACTATTTGAAAACTATAGCATAATATAATAGCCTTCTATCAGTGGAACTATGTATATCTTCTAGTATGTTCTATTTCTATTATGTGTGCTCCTGATCTACAGGTATGTTGCTCTACTTCTATGTTCTACACCTGCGGTCTACTGCTTACCTGATCCAGAGGTAGAGAGGTAGTTAGCTACGGCAATGCAATCTGTTGTCATGACAGCATTGTGGAGTGTTGTGATGTTTTCAGATACAGAATCTACAGATGTCTAGAGTGAGATTCTGCAGGCTCCTCTTGGACGTGTGTGTGTGTGTGTGTGTGTGTGTGTGTGTGTGTGTGAGAGTAAATGGGGGTAAGAGCGAGAGTTCCGGTGGGTTTGTTTTATGGAATGAGAGAGTGTGAATGTTTACACCAAAGAGAGACAACATTAGGAAGGTGAAGACTGAGGGTGTTTATAGTAGTGTGTTTGCGTGTGCATTCGTACACCTGTTTGTGAAAAGTCTGTGCCCTTGAACAAAGCACTTCATCTTAATTGCTCCAGGGTTGCCGTTGATAATGGCAGACCCTGGCCATGACCCCACTCTCCGAGGGTGTCTCAGGGAGAGTTGGGATATGCCAAAAACATATTTCATATTCACACATGCGTATTAATACACACTTGTATGTGTGAAATAGGACAAATATAAGCACCCACCAAATTATTATTATTATTATTGTGAGAGAGTATATAGTTGTATGTGTGTGTGTGTGTGTGTGTGTGTGATGGAGAAGGGAAGATTCCACTCCAGTGTAAAAAATAGTTTTGGTATATCAGATTGTTCTGGCAATTCTCACATTGGAAGGAAGGATGTTATGACATGCTTTTTACATTTGTATTACAAACCATTTTTTGAATGATTAAATTGGACATTTTAGGCCCTTTTTAGACCTATACCTGATACAGACATCTTCATTTTTTTAACCTTTTATTTAAACAGGGAGCCATATTTACAATAAAAACAGAATAATAAAACATACACATATGTGTATAAAACAATATAATCAATAACGTAAACTTCCTGCGTGGCACCAGCACATGTAACTGCAGTGAACTCTGCAGATTGTTCCACATATTAGGGGCAAAAAACAAACTGCACATTTACCCACATATGTGGAGACTGAAGGGATCTCTAGTGTTATCCATTCCTGAGACGGGTCTGGTAACTTATGACTCTTAACTTCATTAATGAAGTTATATACGGAGGCAGTTTCTGTAAGACTGCTTTGTAATGAAATAAAAGAGAGAATGCAGCTCTCTTACAGACAGAGAGGTCCATTCCACATTTTTATACAGACTACAATGGGTCCTAAAATTGTCCCCTGTGATAAAATGTATTGCGGAATGGTAGACTGTGTCCAAGGGTTTCAAAACAGAGGTTGCTGCATGTAAACAATATCATCAAAATCCAATACAGGGAGAAGCGTTGTCTTAACAATCTTTCTCCTGTTTTCAATACTGGGGTATGATTTATTTCGATATAAAAAACAATCTTGGATCTAAGTCAGATTTTATATATGCGTTATTAAGGACAATTTGTCATCAATCAAATCACATTTTATTGGTCACATACACATGGCCAGTGATATGAATCTCTATGTACGCAGCAGCCTCTCTGAGTTAGTGATTGCTGTTTAGCGGTCTGATGGCCTTACTGTTTTTCAGTCTCTCGGTCCCAGCTTTGATGCACCTGTATGAACCTTACCTTCTGGATGGTAGTGGGGTGAACAGGCAGTGGCTCGGGTGGTTGTTGTCCTTGATTATCCTTTTGGCATTCCTGTGACATTGGGTGCAGTAGGTGTCGGGGGAGCAGGTAGTTTGCCCACGGTGATGCGTTGTGCAGACCGCACCACCCTCTGGAGAGCCTTGCGGGTTGATGGTGGTGCACTTGCCGTACCAGGCAGTGATACAGCCCGACAGGATGTTTTCGATTGTGTATCTGTAAAAGTTTGTCAGGGTTTTAGGTGACAAGCCAAATTTCTTCAGCCTCCTGAGGTTGAAGAGGCGCTTTTGCGCCCTCTTCACCACACTGTCTGTGTGAGTGGACTATTCAGTTTGTCTGTGATGTGTGTGCTGAGGAACTTAACGTTCCACCTTCTCCACCACGGTTCTTTCGATGTGGATAGGGTGGTGCTCCCTCTGTTTCCTGAAGTCCACAATCATCTCCTTTGTTTTGTTGACACCCAGTTACTTATATTGAGAAATAAGCTCAATTTGGGCTCCATTTGTAGCGCAAATATGCAGATCCTCAGGGCAACCTTTTGTGACCTAGAGAAGCGCATGAGCTTGGTTTTACTTGTTTTTAACACATATTTAAGAACTGTAAGTGATTTCTGAATTGAATCAATGTCATGCTGAAGTTCACGAATGGCCTGCTACACCGAGGTGGCACAGGAATACAAAACTGTGTCATCTGCATAGAGATGAATGTTACAAGTATTAACAGTGTTTCCTATGTCATTAATATACAAGGTGAACAATAATGGACCCAAAATTGAACCCTGAGGAACACCTTTTGTCAACATGGAGTTCTGTCGCTAAGATAATTATGAAACCATAAAAAGACTGTATATCCCAGGCCTATTTTTGATAACATCTTCAGCAAAACAGAATGATCAACAGTGTCGAATGCCTTTGACAGGTTCATAAACTAGGCAGCACAGCTCTTTTAGCATCCAAGGCATTGTCAAGATCATTAACAACTACCGTGGTTGCTGTGGTACTACTATGCCCAGGCCTAAACCCTGATTGGTTTATTTTAAAAATACAAAAATCAGATAAAAAGGAACAAAGTTGTACATTAGCCAAGGATTCAAGAATCTTAGATAAAGAAGGTAGTCTTGAAATGGTGTCATTACACTCTTTACATTGTGCTCTAACATAAGGAGCATGTCTAGATTCTGAAATACACATTTTCACAAATGTTTTCAACTTTTAACATATTATTAATATCTCGATAGTACCCTTTTTTCTCATTTTAAGACATATCGCTTGCAACAATATAGAAGTACATCACATTCCCAGTGAGCTCTCTGCTAATTCGGAAGGTACCATACATTTTATGAGCACCACCAACACAGTGAATGGGAAAATAGATTCAACGGCAACTCCCTCTGCTGGTGAATTACGCCATGTGCAATCCTAAAGGTGGACTGGGATTGGTTAATGACCTATATTGTCATATCATTAAAAGTACCAGAGAGCCCACTCTGGAAATTGTATATGTTTGAAGAGTATATTGTTCCTAACAATTTATCTAGAAACACGCTAAATCAAAAGGATACTTTTGATATATTTTTATTTTTTATGTACAGAACACTATATGGAGTATAATGACTCTATGATGTTGTCTGTGTCAGGGCTTCAATAAAAAAAATACAAGATTGGTAGCACTGGTGCTCACAACTTTAAAAAGTTAGGAACACCACATGAAATTTAGGAGCACCTATTGGTCCTACATGAATTCAATCTACTTTTGAAGCAGGTGTTGTGCTAGAATGTAAAACTGTAAATACGTTAGTTTATTATAAAAGTTCAAATGTTGCTACAAATACCTGCCATTGAAATTACAAAGTCCTTTGTGGAATATTAGGTTCCTACATTGTGTAAAATAACTATTTGTCTTATTGAAATGCATTACATAAAGATTCTACACTGTTTCTTTAAAAATGTCAAGTTTGTGATGACAACGTGCAAGAGACCTGTCATTCATTCATTGCTAGGACCATTGATCTCATGAAGAAGCTATCCCGTTTCCTTTCTTTCTCTCCCCCCAAATACGCTGGGGAAGTTACCAGGTTGTTAGCTATGCAATGAGGTAACATGACTAAACAAAGACTAAACAAATGGTTAACAACGTTGACACGCAAGTCGTTTTTAGAAGGCCCACAACATGGTTTATGAATGTAAAATGCCATCCCGGCAATCCGTTATAGGAAGAAAAATAATTGTGCCGTAATATGTGTCCGATCTTTTGATCTGGTTGGTCTAGAAGCAGGCCGTTTTCGCTGTAGTAATGGTGCAACCGTGACTCTAATGAGTCTTCACTAGATTGTTTCTCGAGGGAACTTGGAAACAACAGTACAGTACAATGAAGCCTTATCATTAGAACAATTATTATCCGGGAGGTTCTTTTCATAGGTCTCACAGTGCTCCCAAAATCAAATTCCATGTCGCACAACAAAATGTTTTGTCGCACTTTAGAGCCCTGGGCCCAGTTTCACAAAAGTGTCTTAAGGCGAAGTTCATCATTAGAACTATTGAGCTCAATGGTTATCACGATTAACTTAGCCTTAAGATGCTTTTGGGAAGCTGGGCCCTGGTCTGTATCATATACGGTTCTTGGCTCATAGGCTCTTACAGGAGGTATGTATAGGTCTAAAAAGGGCCACTTTCATCATGATTTTTTTTCTGATTAAAAAAAATAATAATGTAAATAGCATGTCAGAAATCCTTCCTCCCAATGACGTTTCTTTGAGAATTGCCAGAACGATCTGAGATACCAAAAATATTTTCAGCCTACACTGGCATAGAATCGCCCAGAGACAGCAAGAGACACAGAAATAGGGAAAGATAAGCACCCTGCTAAATCAGATGAAACAGGGTGAGCCTTGCTCCACAGGAGGGCTACGAGTGTTTTTACAGCATGTGATTCCTTATGACCTAAAGCCATAGAACTGAAGAGAGCTAAAGGGGAAGCTAGAAACTTGCTCTATGTTATACTGCACCCATCAAACTACTTTTCTATCTTTCCTCTCTTCTCTTATTCTATCAGTCTGTAAGCAATCTCCCCTTCTACTAGAGTGGGCAGCAGGATCATTCTATTACTCTTTCTTTCTGTCCTCTCTCTCTGACTCTCTACGTTCTTTCTCTCCACACAACAGAAACGTCTCTCCCTTTGTCTCTCCGCCCTTCTGTCCCTTTGCCCTTCTGTCCCTCTGCCCTTCTGTCCCCCTGCCCTTCTGTCCCTCTGCCCTTCTGTCCTTCTGCCCTTCTGCCCTTCTGTCCCCCTGCCCTTCTGTCCTTCTGCCCTTCTGTCCCCCTCTCATTCCTCTGCAGCCTGTAGAAACACTTGTAGATAGCTGTCGTTCCTCCGCCTCATCAACCAATGTGAATGTTTGATTCTCTCCTTTTCTCTATGGATTTTAGTGCTTTAACGCTCACACTAATTTCATGCTTCTGGATTTCGATTGCATTCCATCCCTATCTTATCTGTAAGTGTTTACTTGGTTTATTATACATATTACACAGTGATGGGTTGACGAATACACATGCAATTGATACAGTTATATGGAATAGTAATGATTGCTGTGGTTATGATAATGATTGCTGAATATTTAAATGTCTTAGTGGTATTCTGTCCTTTGGAGTTATAAAATAAATCTAACATAGATCAGACTTACAGTACCAGTCAAAAGTTTGGACACACCTACTCATGCAAGGGTTTTTCTGAATTTTTTACTATTTTCTACATTGTAGAATAATAGTGAAGATATCAAAACTATTAAATAACACATGTGGAATCATGTAGTAACCAAAAAGTGTTAAACAAATGAAACTATATTTTATATTTGAGATTCTTCAAAGTAGCCCGCCTTTGCCTTGATGACAGCTTTGCACAATTGCCATTTTCTCAACCAGCTTCATGAGGTAGTCACCTGGAATGCATTTCAATTAACAGATGTGCCTTGTTAAAAGTTAGTTTGTGTAATTTCTGTCCTTCTTAATGCGTTTGAGCCAATCAGTTGTGTTGTGACAAGGTAGTGGTGGTATACAGATAATAGCCCTATTTGGTAAAATACCAAGTCCATGTAAAGGCAAGAACAGCTCAAATAAGCAAAGAGAAACGACAGTCTATTATTACTTTAAGATATGATAATCAGTCAATCTGGAACATTTCAAGAACTTTGAAAACTTCAAGTGCAGTCGCAAAAACCATCAAGCGCTATGATGAAACTGGCTCTCAAGAGGACCGCCACAGGAAAGGAAAACCCAGAGTGGACTCTGCTGCAGAGGATAAGTGATTTAGAGTTAGTTGCACCTCAGTTTGCAGCCCAAATAAATGCTTCAGAGTTTAAGTAACAGACACATCTCAACATCAACTGTTCAGAGGATACTGTGTGAATCAGGCCTTCCTGGTGGAATTGCTGCAAAGAAACCACTACTAAAAGACACCGATAGAAGAAGAGACTTGCTTTGGCCTAGATACAGGAGCAGTGGACATTAGACTAGTGGAAATCTGTCCTTTGGTCTGATGAGCTTTTTGGTTCCAACTGCCATGTCTTTGTGAGACGAAGAGTAGGTGAACGGATGATCTTTGCATGTGTGGTTCCCACGGTGAAGCATGGAGGAGGAGGTGTGATGGTAGGGGGCTTATTTGCTGGTGACACTGCCTGTGATTTATTTAGAATTCAAGGCACACTTAGCCAGCATGGCTACCACAGCATTCTGCGGCGATACGACATCTCGTCTGGTTTGCGCTTATTGGGACTATTATTTGGTTTTCAACAGGACAATGACCCAACACACCTCTAGGCTGTTTAAGGGCTATTTGACCAAGAAGGAGAGTGATGGAGTGCTGCATCAGATGACCTGGCCTCCACATTCACCCAACCTCAACCCAATTGAGATGGTTTGGACCGCAGAGTGAAGGAAAAGCAGACAATATGTGCTCAGCATATGTGGGAACTTAAAAAATCTCAAATATAAAATATGTTTTGATTTATTTAACACTTTGTTTTGTTGCTACATGATCCCATATGTGTTATTTCATAGTTGTGATGTCTTCACTATTATTCAACAATGTAGAAAATAGTACAAATAAAGAAAAACTCTTGAGTAGGTGTGTCCAAACGTTTGACTGGTATTGTATGTGTAGATGATATTGGACAAGTCTAACAGTTATCTTGTTTTTGTGTGTTTTCTCTATAGATGGAACCTGCAGCAAGGAGATGAGCCAGCTGGTTCAGGCTTCAGCACAGAGCGAGAGAGACTTCCAGTGTCTGTTGGCGTGTATGTGCTAGAGAGTATATATGTGTGTGTGTGTGTGTGTCTGCCGAGAGGAGAGAAGACTGCCTTCCAGCGGTGTGTGTGGGAGCAATTGTGTTTCTTTGCTTGAGCTGGTGTGAGTGGGTGAGTTCTTTACTCTGAATAGTAGAAGAATGGCAGCTCGCTAGTGTGTGTTTATGTGAATGCATGTGCATGAGTGTGTGTTTTCCCGAGTGAGTGTGTTGTTTCCACCTCTCTGAGGAGTAGTAGGAGGGCAGCTCTCTCCCCCTGGCTGTGTGTGTGTGTGTGTGTGTGTGGAGATGGCAGTGTGTGTGTGTACTACCCTGCCCGCACTGCTCCTGCTCCTGAGCTGCGGTGTGTGTGTGACGGTGGGATACCCATTTAGACCCCCCATAGACCTGGATGTCACCCCCAGAATCACCATAACTACCAGCGGTAAGCACACACACACACCTCGGACGCATAGAAGGAAACAATATTGTTTTGGAATCCCATCCCTTCTCTCTCTCTCTCGCCCTCTCTCTCATTAATCTGGGGAGAGAGAGCGAGAGCTACAGCTTCACTCATCTGTCCAAACTAGGAGAGGTGTACTCTATCACACCATTGTGGGTTTATAGAAGAACAACTGTGACTACAACTTAGACTTATCTCGTCTCCTCCTCTCACTCTCAGGATGTATTCGATTTTTCAGCCTAATGTACTCTGGGATAATGACAATGGATTTGATCTTTCTGTATTTGTTTTTAGCTGATCTTGACTTTTTTTGACCATAATGTTTCTGCCATCATTTCCTATGACCAAAAAGAGCTTCTGGACATGAAAACAGACATCACTAACCTTGATTAAGACAGGGACACTTCTACTTCAGTGAGTCGGAGGCTAAATACATCTAGATCTTTCTGGACAAGGCCCAAATCCCCGACACTCGAAGAAGGAGATGGCGCTATAGAGTCCGGTGCGCGGGCACCCTGATGAGATATGGTGGCGAGGGAATAAATCACCTCTATTCTCTGTTATATTGGCAAATGTGCAATCACTTGAGAATAAACTAGACAAACTCCATTCGAGACTATCCTATCAATGGGACATTAAGAATTGTAATATACTATGCTTCTCAGAGTCATGACTGAACAAGGACATGGATAATATACATGTTGGCAGGACAGAATGAGAGTCTGGTAAGGTCGGGGGGGGTCTCTTTGTTAACAACAATTGGTGCGCAATCTTTAATATTAAGGACGTTTCAAGGTTCTGCTCGCCTGAGTTAGAGTACATGGGATTCACGACCGACGTGCTGAAGGCTGGTCAACATGAAAATACTTTGTCTTTATTTTGTGTGTAACCCAAGTTTTAGCGAGAGATTCCAGCATCTAAATGTGACATCTAGATTATTGTTCATGAATCGACCAAAAGCACTAACCAGAGAGGAGAAAAACAGACATCTTTTAGGGTGGCGGGAGGACAAAGCCACCGCAAACAGTATAGCAGAGCTGGCTGTAACTTCACCAAACACAGAACCTGTCAAAGCGATTACAGAAAAGTTTATCAATATAATTGACGAGAAATTAAAGACATTTTCCGCCACCCTTGTTACAATTGAAACTAAGTTGGATGTGAATGTGAAGAGAATCGAGGAAGGAGAGAAGCTCATTTCCACCGCTGAGGACTCTATGCTAACTGTAAGCATTACAACACTGGAGAAAACGGTGGAAAAACGGACGGAAACGTTGTCTAATTTTAAGAAAAGAAGTCACAGAGGCAATATTAACATTTCAAATCTGAGAGAAGGAACCGAAGTGGTCAGTCCGATCCAATTCTTTGGTACATGGCTACCAACTCTGCTTGGCTTGGAGACGAAAAAGGGCATAATGAAAATTTACTGAGGGCACCATGGTCCCGGGCAGGTGAGAAGAGACCAACCGAAGTGTGTCTGCATTAAACTTCACAACTACACCGATGAAGAGACAATCCTGTCAGTGGCAAAGACAAAGAATCCACTCTAATACAAGGCGTTGGGATTTCTTTCCAACAAGACCTCTCTGCCAGTGTACGGGCAAAATGCCGGGGCTTCAACAGAATCTGTGAGGAGCTGATAAGCAAGAGGATTCGGTTCGCCATGATATTCCCGGCAACCTTAAGCCTGACACAAAAGTGTCACCTTATGACATTTGAATCACCAGAAGATGTACTCACTCTGGCATAATATGTAAGTAGCCCACCACCTTCTATTGACTCAAATTACATTTGGTCTATGAACCATCACAATGCTATAGAATATTTACTATTCTCATTTGTTTTAAATCAACCTGCCTCTAAAGTAGACCTACATGTCGGGGGATGCTTGGGCACATATAGCCCACACCTTTTTATTTCTGAATCGGTCAGTGACGCAGAGGCAGGCATGCATGTTAGGGAGCGGACACACTACAGTCAAATGGATATAAAGCACTCACTAAAGACTGAAGGAAATGACAGTCATGACCCATGATGTAATGTTGTGAAGTATGCTGTACGACTACGCACTTCAACTGGATATGATTTATTGGTGAAATAGCCTAACGGTGACTATTGCATTCTGGTCACATGCTTCATGTCATTCAAACGGGACGATACAGACTAACTGCATGTACAGTACCAGTCAAAAGTTTGGACACACCTACTCATTCAAGGGTGTTTCTTTATTTGTACAATTTTCTACATTGTAGAATAATAGTAAGACTTCAAAACTATGAAGTAACACATACATATCTTGTAGTACACATACATATCTTGTAGTAAACAAAAATGGATTTTATATTTGAGATTCTTTAAAGTAGGAATGGGAAGTATGAGATTCAGAAAGGCTGTTTAAAACACCCAACCACCTCTTTAATCAAATCCAACTTTATTTGTCACATGCGCCGAATACAATAAGTGTAGACCTTACCGTGAAATGCTTACTTACAAGCCCTTAACCAACAGTGCAGTTCAAGAAGAGTTAAGAAAATATTTACCAAATTAACTAAAGTAAAAAATAAAAAGTAACACAATAACGAGGCTATATACAGGGGGTACCGGTACCAAGTCAGTGTGCGGGGGTACAGGTTAGTCGAGGTAATGACTATGCATAGATAATAGGTAGTACAGGTAGTAGCAGCAATGTACAAAACAAATGGGGGGGGGTCAATGTAAATAGTCCGGTGGCCATTTTATTAATTGTTCAGCAGTCTTATGGCTTGGGGGTAGAAGCTGTTAAGGAGCCTTTTGGTCCGCTTGCTTTGCGGTAGCAGGGAAAACAGCCTATGACTTGGGTGACTGGAGTCTCTGACAATTTTATGGGCTTTCCTCTGACACCGCCTATTATATAGGTTCTGGATGGCAGGAATCTTGGCCCCAGTGATGTACTGGGCCGTACACATTACCCTCTGTACCGCCTTACGGTCAGATGCTGAGCAGTTGCCAAACCAGGCGGTAATGCAACCGGTCAGGATGCTCTCAATTGTGCAGCTGTAGAACTTTTTGAAAATCTGCCAAATCTTTTCAGTCTCCTGAGGGGGAAAAGGTTTTGTCGTGCCCTCTTCACGACTGTCTTGGTGTGTTTGGACCATGGTAGTTTGTCGGAGATGTGAACACTTGAAACTCTCAACCCGCTCCTCTACAGCCCTGTCAATGGGGGCCTGTCTGGCCCGCCTTTTCCTGTAGTCCACGATCAGCTCCTTTGTCTTGCTCACATTGAGGGAGAGGTTGTTGTCCTGGCACCACACTACCACTTCTCTGACCTCCTTCCTATAGGCTGTCTCATCTTTGTTGGTGAACAGGCCTACCACTGTTGTGTCGTCAGTAAACTTAATGATGGTGTTGGAGTCGTGTTAGGCCAAGCAGTCGTGGTTGAACAGGGAGTAAAGGAGGGGACTAAGTACACACCCTTGAGGGGCCCCAGTGTTGAGGATCAGTGGGGCAGACGGGTTGTTGCCTACCCTTACCACCTGGGGGTAGCCCGTCAGGAAGTCCAGGAACCAGTTGCAGAGGGAGGTGTTTAGTCCCAGGGTCCTTAGCTTAATGGTGAGCTTCGTGGGCACTATGGTGTTGAACGCTGAGCTGTAGTCAATGAAAAGCATTCTTACATAGGTGTTCCTTTTGTCCAGATGGGAAAGGGCATTGTGTAGTGCGATTGAGATTGCGTCATCTGTGGATTTGTTGGGGCGGAATGCGAATTGGAGTGGGTCTAGGGTATCCGGGAGGATGCTGTTGATGTGAGCCATGACCAGCCTTTCAAAGCACTTCATGGCTACCGACATGAATGCTACGGGACTGTAATCATTTAGGTAGGTTACCTTCACTTCCTTGTGCACACAGACTATGGTGGTCTGCTTGAAACATCTAGGTATTATAGACTCGGTCAGGTACAGGTTGAAAATGTCAGTGAAGACACTTGCCAGTTGGTCCGCGCATGCTTTGAGTACATGTCCTGGTAATCCGTCTGGCCCCGCGGATTTGTGAATGTTGACCTGCTTAACTTCTCTAGGGTAGGGGGCAGCATTCGGAATTTTGGATGAAAAGCGTGCCCAAATTAAACTGCCTGCTACTCAGGCCCAGAAGATAGGATTTGCATATAAGTGATTTGGATAGAAAACACTCTAAAGTTTACAAAACTGTTAAAATAGTGTCTGTGGGTATAACAGAACTGATCTGGCAGGCGAAAACCTGAGAAAAATCCATCCAGGAAGTAGGATTTTTTTGGTTTTGTATTCAATGCCATTACAGTATCCATTGACTTAGGACACAAATTGCAGTTCCTATGCCTCCCACTAGATGTCAACAGAAATAGTTTCAGACTTGTATTCTGAAAAATGAGGGAGTAAGAGCAGTCTGAATGAGTGGACCCTGCAGTGTCACAGAGCTTTTTCATGCACATGACCGAGAGAGTGCCTTTCTTGCTTACCTTTTATATTGACAACGTTATTGTCCGGTTGAAATATTATCGATTATTTAGGCTAAAAACATCCGGAGGATGGAATATAAACATCGTTTGACATGTTTCTATGAACTTTTACGGATACAGTTTTGATTTTTTTGTCTGCCTGTTGTGACTGCGTTTGAGCCTGTGGATTACTGAAGAAAACGTGCGGGGAAAAAACAGAGATTTTTGGATATAAAGAGACTTTATCGAACAAAACAAACATTTATTGAGTAAATTAATATCTTCTGAGTGCAACCATATGAAGATTATCAAAGGTAAGTGATTAATTTTATCTCTATATCTGACTTGTGTAACTCTTCTACTTGGCTGGTTACTGTTTGTAATGATTTGTTTGCTGGGCGATGTTCTCAAATAATCATAAGATATGCTTTCGCCGTAAAGCCTTTTTGAAATCTGACACGGTGGTTGGATTCACAAGAAGTTAATCTTTAAACCTACGTAAAATACCTGTATGTTTTTTCTGAATTTTTAAATTAGTATTTCTGTATTTGAATATGTCGCTCTGCAATTTCACTGGCTGTTGTCGAGGTGGGACGCTAGCATGCTTCAGTGTTGCTTGCCTCGAAGTGAGCGTGAAAGGCAATTAGCCCGTCTGGTAGCTCACATCACAGGACAGCTCTCATCTGGGTTTCCCTTTTTTGTCTGTAATAGATTTCAAACCCTGACACATCTGACGAGCGTCAGAGCTGGTGTAGTAGGATTCAATCTTAATCCTGTATTGGCTCTTTGCTTGTTTCACGGTGTTGCGGGATTTCTTATAAGAGTCCTGATTAGTGTCCCACTCCTTGAAAGCGGCAGCTCTAGCCTTTAGTTTGATGCGGAGGTTGCCTGTAATACATGGCTTCTGGTAGGGATATGTACGTACGGTCACTGTGGGGACAACATCATCGATGCACTTATTGATGAAGCCGATGACCGGTGGTATACTCCTCAATGCCATTCGATGAATCCCAGATCATATTCCAGTCTGTGCTAGCTTTGCACACTCTTGCCATTTTCTCAACCAGCTTCATGAGTAGTCACTTGGAATGCATTTCAATTAACAGGTGTGCCTTGTTAATGAGTTGGACCGCAGAGTGAAAGAAAAGCAGCCAACAAGTGCTCAGCATATGTGGGAACTTCAAGACTTTTGGAAAAGCATTCCAGGTGAAGCTGGTTGAGAGAATGCCAAGAGTGTGCAAAGTTGTCAAGGTAAATGGTGGCTACTTTGAAGAATCTAAAATATTAAATATATTTTTATTTGTTTACATTTTTTTGGGTTGCTACATGATTACATATGTGTTATTTCATAGTTTTGATGTCTTCATTATTATTCTATATTGTAGAACATTTGTAATATTAAGAAAATTAGTGAATGAGTAGGTGTGTCCAAACCTTTGACTGGTACTGTTAATGTTTTGTGTGGATGAAAATTATATTTAACTATTCATAGATCTGATTTATTTTGGTTCAACGTATGATGCTACTTTTATGTGGAAGTGGGGTTTGTGGGTGCGTTCGTCTCTATGCCTGTCGAGGCGGCCGGCCGGGCGGGGTCTTTCTCATCCTTGGAAAATCCCTTTGGACCCAGGGGGCAGGGGCCTCAGCCGACCAACGGCTCGAGGCGGGTGGGGTCGAGCGCACCTATGGTCAACAGTAGTCGATTGTACGAGTCTATTCTGTTTGGATTTTTATATTGATTGGGTGTCTGTCCGCTCTCAGGATAAAGGTTCCAAAGACCCCGCTTTTTTTTTTTTTACTCCCCATGAATGGTTCAATGTTTTTTTATGTTGGAGCTAAGAGCTCAGAGGGATAAAATTACTCGAGCGGTTGGACGACAATCATAATATGGCCCGAATAATTAAGGTTGATAGATTAATGAGCCACTATAGACTCGCCCTGACTTTGACTGGGATTCAAATATTGAGAGGTTGTTCTGTTTGACTTTGCTGTCTATAATAGGAAGCAGAATGGGATTTGTTCTGACATTCGATTAAGAAGCCAGCTGTCATGAACGAATCCCTCTTCTTTCTTAAGTCTATTGTGTTCTTATTAAACTAGGAGCTTGTTTAATTAATGGAAGTTTGTAATCATGAATTGTCTTTTCTCCTTCCCAGCTCACTATTACTATTATTATGACTTTATCATTAGTATTATTAGGTTATAATAATTAATTCAATATGAATTATCTTTCAGCTAATGGCTTTTCTGGCTGAATGCAAAATTGAATGCAGTTTTAATTGCATTGATATCTACTTCCATTTGGGTCAAGGCCTCATTGGAAGGTAGACAGTACCAGGGTAGCTAATGGTAAAATCTTAACATTTATTTGGACCAATGATGAAGATGCTCATAGGAGACGATGACCTAGACCACGTTATATTTATTTTCAGAAGCGAAGTGTTTATATTTTGTTATGTAATGTTGGATGTATAAGGTTGGTTTTTCTTTATCTTAATGTTGGCCAAATATGTTAAAAATGATCAGACAGGTTTTATTGCTCTTTCATTGCTTGTTGCGGATTCTGTAACAACAGCAAACCCCCATGATTTTAAAGATACCTACTATTCTTTTGAAAGGAATTCATTCGCCTAAAAAAAGTTTTGACTCATCCTAAAAGAGAAAAGGAACAGATTGCGCTCCTACAGGACAGACATCTGACTGACTTGGAACATTAGAAATTAAAGTGAGACTGTATAGGCAAAGTGTTTTACTAATCCTATAATTCTAAAAGCAGAGGGGCTGTCATTCTTATTATGAAAAAACAACATTATATCCAGGCTGTATCACAACCGGACTTGATTGGGAGTCCCCATAGGGCGGCGCACAATTGGCCCAGTGTCGTCTGGGTTTGGCTGGGGTAGGCCGTCGTTGTAAATAAGAATTTGTTCTTAACTGACTTGCCTAGTTAAATAAAATAAAACATTTAAAATATCTCTATATGCAATGATATTTTGCTATTAATTTCTAACCCAGAAACCTTTATTCCCATTCTTATTGACTCAATTAAGAGGTTTAGCTCCTTTTTCTGACTACAGAATGTATTTTTATAAATCAGAAGCTATGCCCCTAGGGAGCTTGAGTGACAACACTTTGTCAATTTGAACGGAAACTCATTCCATTTTTCTTGTTGAATAAACTTCACAATCTGTCTAATAGCAGCTAACCTGTCTAACAGCAGCTTTGCACCTGTACTTAGGGTTAATGAAGACCTAGATAGGTGGATGGACCTGCCATCATAATGGATGGGTAGAATTCATCTGATTTAAAATGAAGGTTTTCACCAGACTTTTGTTTCTCCAGACGATGCCATTATATATAACAAAAAATAATAATTTTAATGAACTCAATAAATACCTCTCAGATTGTATATGGCACAGCACAGAAAAATACCACAAATTAGTAGTGCAGCTGCCGTATAATTTAGGAGGCCTGGCACTACCTAATTTGCTATTTTATAACTGGGCATGTCGTGCTCGCATAACTACAGAATGGCTCAGGATGAACATTGCTCTAATTGGGTCAGTAATGACTCCTGTTTCACATCTCCATACTCATTAATCAGTGTTATGACTGGTGATAGAAACTCAGTCAGCACAGAAGTGAAACATAACCCGATTCTTAACAGCACCTTTAAGATCTGGAGAGAGATTTGCAAACACCTTGGGAGAAAGGATTACTTTTCTGTTCTGACTCCCCTTATAAATAACAAGGCAATTCCTCCTGATATCTCTGATAGCATTTTCCACCTCTGGTACCAGAAAGGTAGAGATGCAGTGTAAGATTATGCAAAGGGTTCATAGGACTCCCATCATATGTAATAAATTGAAAGCAGAATTCTCTGATACCAGTTGTAAGAAGGAAAATGCGCTCATGGCCATCTTTTTGGATTTTCTCATTAATTAAGATGTTCTGAGAAAATGTCAAAACAAAGCTGGAGGGCATGTTCATATAAGAATGGACCAATGGCTATTCTTACTACAGCCACACATTTTGTGACATTCAAATTATGAATTGTATGTAACGAAAATGTTAATGAAATGAGTGAGAAAAGAATATTAAAGCAATGAAAAATGAAGAGCAGAGAACTGAAAGGGAATGTGTAAAACTTATTGTTTTTGTATGTTTTTAACATTTGTTTTGGTGTTTGCTGGTTATGATCTGTTTCATTTTGTAATTTAAATATATCTACATATGTAAAAATTTGTTTGACGTTGACCTGACACAAGTAACATTAAATAATAATAATTACAACAACAACAAAATTATATATACAGTTGAAGTCGGAAATGTACATACACCTTAGCCAAATACATTTAAGCTCAGTTTTTCACAATTTCTGACATTTAATCCTAGTAAAAATTCCCTGTCTTAGGTCAGTTAGAATCATCACTTTATTTTAAGAATGTGAAATGTCCGAATAATAGTAGAGAATGATTTATTTCAGCTTTTATTTCTTTCATCGCATTCCCAGTGAGTCAGAAGTTTACATAATGTACACTCAATTAGTATTTGGTAGCATTGCCTTTAAATTGGGTCAAATGTTTCGAGTAGCCTTCCACAAGCTTCCCACAATAAGTTGGGGGAATTTTGGCCCATTCCTCCTGACAGAGCTGGTGTAACTGAGTCAGGTTTGTAGGCCTCCTTGCTTGCACACGCTTTTTCAGTTCTGCCCACAATTTTCTGTGGGATTGAAGTCAGGGCTTTGTGATGACCACTCCAATACCTTGACTTTGTTGTCCTTAGGCCATTTTTCCACAACTTTGGAAGTATGCTTGGGGTTGTTGTCCATTTGGAAGACACATTTGCGACCAAACTTTAACTTCCTGACTGATGTCTTGAGATATTGCTTCAATATATCCACATAATTTTCCTACCTCATGATGCCATCTATTTTGTGAAGTGCACCAGTCCCTCCTGCAGCAAAGCACCCCCACAACATGATGCTGCCAACCCCATGCTTCACGGTTGGGATGGAGTTCTTCGGCTTGCAAGCCTCCCCCTTTTCCTACGAACATAACAATGGTCATTATGGCCAAACAGTTCTATTTTTGTTTCATCAGACCAGAGGACATTTCTCCAAAAAGTGGGATCATTGTCCCCATGTGCAGTTGCAAACCGTGGTCTGGCTTTTTTACGGCGGTTTTGGAGCAGTGGCTTCTTCCTTGCTGAGCGGCCTTTCAGGTTATGTCGATATAGGATTCGTTTTACTGTGGATAAAGATACTTTTGCACCTGTTTCCTCCAGCATCTTCACAAGGTCCTTTGCTGTTGTTCTGGGATTGATTTGCACTTTTCGCAAGTACGTTCATCTCTAGGAGACAGAACGCGTCTCCTTCCTGAGCGGTATGACGGCTGCGTGGTCCCGTGTTATTTACACTTGCATACTATTGTTTGTACAGATGAACGTGGTACCTTCAGGCGTTTGGAATTCTCTACAAAAAAAAAATTGAGGTCTTGGCTGATTTCTTTTGATTTTCCCATGATGTCAAGCAAAGAGGCACTGAGTTTGAAGGTAGGCCTTGAAATACATCCACAGGTATACCTCCAATTGACTCAAATTATGTCAATATGTCTATCAGAAGTTTCTAAAGCCATTACATCATTTTCTGGAATTTTTCAAGCTGTTTAAAGGCACAGGAATTGTGATACAGTGTATTATAAGTGAAATAGTCTCTGTAAACAATTGTTGGAAAAATTACTTGTGTCATTCACAAAGTAGACCAACTTGCCAAAACTATAGTCTGTTAACTAGTTGCTCCTACCCTCTACTTTTTTGAACATTTTGTTAAAAATCGCGCAACATTTCAGCGCCCTGCTACTCATGCCAGGAATATAGTACGTTCATATGGTTAGAATGTGTGTATAGGAAACCCTCGGACGTTTTAAAACTGGTTAAATCACGACTGTGGCTATTACATAACGTTTACATCGGAAAGCGCAGGAAAACCTGATCACAGAAAATGGAAATAAATATCATTTTCCAGCAATTGTTAACAGTGAGCCGAATTAGATAAGACCGAGCATTCAACTCCCACAGCATCCCCATGCAGTCGAGTATCTTGTGAATTTAATCCTCTTTGATTCTTGGTTGAACCGAAAGAGGGGCACGACGTACCTCCGGTCTCCGCCCAGATCATTCCGGAAGAGCTCTCTCCTGAAATGTTTTCCAAGACGACAGGTAATGATATGTACATCGCCTACGGATGATTTTTATCGCTTATTAACGTTTACTAATACCTAAAGTAGCATTACAAACGTATTTCGAAGTGTTTTGTGAAAGTTTATCGTCTACTTTTTGAATTTTAAAAATGACGTTACGTTCTACATATAACGATATCTTGGCTTTATATGGCCCGATTTAATCGAAATAAAGACCCAATAGTGTTTATGGGACATCTAGGAGTGCCAACAAAGAAGATGGTGAAAGGTAATGACTGTTTTCTATTTTATTGTGCGGTTTGTGTAACGCCGAAATGCTAATTATTTTGTTTACGTCCCCTGCTGTGCTTTTCTGTTGTAGTGTATTGGTGCATGCTATCAGATAATAGCTTCTCATGCTGTCGCCGAAAAGCATTTTAAAAATCTGACTTGTTGCCTGGATTCACAACGAGTGTAGCTTTAATTTGATACCCTGCATGTGTATTTTAATGAACTTTTGAGTTTTAACTAATACTATTAGCATTTAGCGTAGCGCATTTGCATTTCCAGAGCTCTAGTTGGGACGCAAGCGTCCCAGGTAGAGGTAAGAGGTTAACAAGAAATTTGTGGAGTGGTTGAAAAACTAGTTTTAATGACTCCAGCCTAAGTGTATGTAAACTTCCGACTTCAACTGTATATATTTATAAAATAATACCTCATGATACGCTATAGACCATACTATTTACCAAGAGTTTAACTGTATTATTATTTTCCTTCATACTCTCTTCTGCCTTAGTGAAGCAAAATGCTAGGATTACCCTGACTGGTCTCTGCCTGGGGCCTCCAAATCAGTCCGCCCCTAAACTCAGGCATTGTCTCTGCAACACACATTGTCCCCTCTCTTAATGACAGGCTGTGTGTGTGTGTGTGTGTGTGTGTGTGTGTGTGTGTGTGTGTGAGAGAGAGAGAATGGCATTGTCTTTCACAATTCTGCTCACAGAAGATCTCACACGATTCCAGGGGAGAGAATACAATAGGCTTGTAATACTGTCATCCAGAAGTAATGTAATAATATGGAACCTTTCCTTTGTGTCTGATGAATCTCAATGTTAGTCACTGGGAAGTAAAAAAAAAACTGAAGAAAGATAGGATTTCAAACCTAGTATAAGAAATGAAACACAGAAACTTGCCAGTTAGGCTGGGCTGAAGCTGAAAAAGAAAGTAAATTCACATGGGCATCACAGGACCTAACTTCGCACCTGCTCTACCAAGGTTTTCCAGCAACGTAGTGTAATACATATAAAACGTATAAGCACAGGAGGTTGGTGGCACCTCAATTGGGGAGCAAAGGCAGGTGATAATGGCTGGAGTGGAGTAAATGTAGAGTAAATGTAATTTCCATGTGTTTGATGCCATTCCATTCGCTCCGTTCCAACCCTTAGTATGAGCCGTCCTCCCCTCAGCAGCCTCTACTGCATATAAGGGTGGTTTTCCGTACACAGACTTAGCCCATTTCTAAACTAAAAAACAGTAGAGATTGTACCTTGGAAGTGCTTCTTAGTCCAGGGAAATTGGCCCATAGAGAGGCACTTGTTATTGATAAGTTGCTAGATAAGTAGCTACACAGTACACTCTTTGTAAAAATAAAAATTTAAGAACCTAAAAGGAAAATCCTTTTTGGTTCCTTTTCCACATATTATTATTACAGTGCCTTGCAAAAGTTTTCACCCCCTTGGTGTTTTTCCAATTTTGTTGCATTACAACCTGTAATTTAAATAGATTTTTATTTGGATTTATGTAATGGACTTACACAAAATAGTCAAAATTGGTGAAGTGAAATTTAAAAAAAGTATTGTTTCAAAACATTCTAAACAATTAAGTACGGAAAAGTGATGTCTGCATATGTATTTACCTAAATAAGATCTGGTGCAAACAATTACCTTTAGAAGTCACATAATTAGTTAGATTGCACACAGGTGGGCTTTATTTAAGTGTCACATGAGCTGTCACATGACCTCTATATATACACCTGTTCTGACAGTCTCCAACACCGCTAAGCAAGGGGCACCACCAAGCAAGCGGCATCATGAAGACCAAGGACCTCTCCAAACAGGCCAGGGACAAAGTTGTGGAGAAGTACAGATCAGGGTCGGGTTATAAAAAAAACTTATCAGAAACTTTGAACATCCCACGGAGCACCATTAAATCTATTATTAAAAAATGGAAAGAACAAACCTGCCAAGAGAGGGCTGCCTACCAAACCTCACGGACCAGGCAAGGAGGGCATTAATCAGAGAGGCAACAAAGAGACCAAAGATAATTCAATCTCCGCTGTGGAGCTCCTTCAGGGTTATCTGTCCATAGGACCGCATTAAGTCATACACTCCACAGAGCTGGGCTTTATGGAAGATTGGCCAGAAAAAAATAAGCAAACACGTACGGTGTTTGCCAAAAGGCATGTGGGAGACTCTCCAAACATATGGAAGATTGTACTCTGGTCAGATGAGACTAAAATTGAGCTTTTTGGCCATCAAGGAAAAGCTATGTCTGGCACAAACCCAACACCTCTCATCCCCCCGAGAACACCATCCCGACAGTGAAGCATGGTGATAGCTGCATCATGCTGTGGGGATGTATTTCATCGGCAGGGATGGTAAAACTGGTCAGAATTGAAGGAATGATGGATGGCGCTAAATACGCTAAATACAGGGAAATTCTTGAGGGAAACCTGTTTCAGTCTTCCAGAGATTTGAGACTGGGACAGAGGTTCACCTTCCATCAGGACATTGACCCTAAGCATACTGCTAAAGCAACACTTGAGTGGTTTAAGGAGAAACATTTAAATGTCTTGGAATGGCCTAGTCAAAGCCCAGACCTCAATCCAATTGAGAAGCTGTGGTATGTTTCAAAGATTGCTGTACACCAGCGGAACCCATCCAACTTGAAGGAGATGGAGCAGTTTTGCCTTGAAGAATGGACACAAATCCCAGTGGCTAGATGTGCCAAACTTATAGAGACATACCCCAAGAGACTTTCAGCTATAATTGCTGCAAAGGGTGGCTCTACAAACTATTGACTTTGGGGGGTGAATAGTTATACACGCTCAAGTTTTCAGTTGTTTTGTATAATTTCTTGTTTGTTTCACAATAAAAAGTATTTTGCATCTTCAAAGTGGTAGGCATGTTGTGTACCTCAAATGATACCAACCCCCAAAAAATCAATTTTAATTCCAGGTTGTAAGGCAATAAAATAGGAAAAATGCAAAGGGGGGTGAATACTTTTCCAAGCAACTGTACATGAAAACCAAAAGGATTATACCAGGTACAAATAAGGGTTCTTTTATGGGACAGCCCAGAACCTTTTTTCTATGAGTGTACAGTTATTGTTGATAATTAAGTGTGTGAGTGCTCAGCCACAGTTGCAGATAATAATCTTCTTAAACAAAATATACCAGCTGCTAGTACCTTCACGGGGTGAAGAAATCAGACATTTCTTGTCCACAAGTCTTCTCTTTCCATGAATCAGGATAGGAATGTTGATCTAGCAACAGATTCCCCCTGTCCATGTGATGTTATTAGTTGTGAACAAAAGGCTAAACTGATCCTGAAAGAATTACCACACTGGGGGAACCTTTCCAGTTCAAAAAGGTTCCTTGAGGAACCCCTCTGAAAACAGTCTTTGATGAATCCCTCTTGTAAAGGTATTATTTTTACCTTTTTAATAATATCTTGTAGAGGTGGCAGCCTATCAGAAGATTGGAGGTGTGGCTTTCATATATGTATTTTTGGCCACCCGTTAGAGTAAATGTCATTTCTGTTCATCATGTTTAAGTTTGTACACTGCAAATTAAAACTTTCCTTAAATATGTACGCATATTACATATTCCAATATAATATTAATAATACTAACATTACTGATTACATATAATAATAATAGTAATAAAGTGGTAACTATTCCAACTTAGTTTGTTTTGCACAGGCTTTTGAGGAACTCAGTGTTCAACCTTAACATGTGATGACAATACGACAGAGCAGATGAACCGGAATTACATTTACTCCACAGGTGGCCTAAAAATATACATCTGAAAGCCACTTTCGTTTTGAATTTGAATGTTCTGGCATGTCTGCCTACAGGCCATTTGTTGGGATAGTTGTCTGTCTGAAAAGGACCCTCCCCGGGAACGTTTTGTTTTTCCCTTTTAGAATTTACCAAGACAGTCTGGGTGGGATCATGACCCTGGGCACTGCGGTTACCTGTTGGTCGGATTTCCGAGACTAAGCCCTGCCTTCACACTCTTTATCATTGAGTCTGTGCCTCTGGAAAGTTTTTTTTTTTTTTTTTAGGACTATCATTTTCTCCACCAGGCTAGATGGATGTCATATGGTACAATCTGTTTGTCTCCTCTCTTTCCGTAGGCCTAGGCTATTGGTTACACTCAAGACAAGATTGTTTATAATTATCTAAGTTTGTCTGTGTCATTTTGTTAATTTTTGTGGTATTAAAAAATATTCTACATGTCTCCATGTAATGTGTTTAGAAAAGGAGAAAAAAAATTCTGGACCTAATAAAATAATTTACCCCTGGGGCTGAGCCCCGAATGTGCCTCTATTCAGAATGGTCTTTTTACATTTGTGAGTTCGATGAACTTTTAAGTCGTGAGTTAAATTAACATATTAGGCTGCAGTGACTAGGACTACTATTACCGAATGTAGGCTAGAGAGCCTGCGGGTCCCGACAGAGATCATTGCGGCGTGGCCACATGTTTCATGCTGCGGGCGGAGCAGGTCGCTCAGACAGACAACAATTTTTGTCCAGCTGATTATTTGGAAATGGTATTCTTTCTGCTTTGTATGCTGTAGCCTAGGCCAACCAATTGTATTAACCTTTCTAGGGCAGGCGGAACCCCTCGACAGCATTCCGCTGAAAAGTCAGCGCGCGAAATTCAAAAATATTCTTTCAAATTGCTGGGACCATGGCTGGCAAGCGAGCTGCTTCACATATGCCTAAAATAACATAGTGCATACCTGTAGCCTAGACCTCCTTATGACATTAGGAATGTTATTTTATTGTTCCTCTGCAAATGCGATGATAGATGCATGCAATCGTTTATTATAAAGGTGAACTTTGACTCCCACCAACCATAGAAATAGAATTCCAAACATTGTGCAGTAAAAAAATGTTAACTTTAATAATATAAATATTGCGTAACACATAATGCATTCAGGAGAAGAAGTTCATTACAAAGTGGCTTCAATATGGGTTATATAAATAAGTGCTACTTAAAGTCACTATCCATTTCTGAGACGGCAAGGCATTTTGGGACCCTGCTTGGGCTAACTGCTATAGACACTCAGACAAAGCAACAACAAAAAATCATGAAAAATGTCATGTGAAAATGTAATTGGATGCATTTGCACCATCATTACGATTTTGTTGATGTTGGTACGGCCCATTATTTGATGGTTTAAGAAAGTTACATTTTTGTTCTGGATCTCAGGCTATTCCTTTTTCTTCCTCTTCATCCTCAAACACCTCCTCCTCAGTGGTGGCGTCCTGGTACTGCTGGTACTCAGACACCAGGTCATTCATGTTGCTCTCGGCCTCGGTGAACTCCATCTCGTCCATTCCCTCTCCCGTGTACCAGTGCAGGAAGGCCTTGCGACGGAACATAGCGGTGAACTGCTCAGAGAGACGCTTGAACAGCTCCTGGATGGCTGTATTGTTACCTATGAAGGTGGCGGACAGCTTGAGTCCAGGGGGTGGGATATTACAGACCGCTGTCTTAATGTTGTTGGGGATCCAGTCCACAAAGTAGCTGCTGTTCTTGTTCTGAATGGCCAGCATCTGCTCGTCCACCTCCCTCATAGACATGTGACCCCGGAACACCATCGCCGCAGTGAGGTAGCGCCCGTTACGCGGGTCGCAGGCTGCCATCATGTTCTTGGCGTCGAACGCCTGCTGGGTGAGTTCAGGCACGGTGAGGGCACGGTACTGCAGGCCCCCCCTGTTAGTGAGTGGGGTGAAGCCCAGTATGAAGAAGTGCAGGCGGGGGAAGGGTACCATGTTGACGGCCAGCTTGCGGAGGTCTGCGTTGAGCTGGCCTGGGAAGCGAAGGCATGTGGTCACCCCGCTCATGGTGACCGACACCAAGTGGTTGAGGTCTCCGTAGGTGGGTGTGGGGAGCTTGAGCTTGCGGAAGCAGATGTCGTAGATCGCCTCATTGTCGATGCAGAAAGTTTCGTCTGTGTTCTCTAGAAGCTGGTGAACAGAGAGGGTGGCGTTGTAGGGCTCCACCACCGTGTCCGACACCTTAGGGGAGGGGACCACGCTGAAGGTGGCCATCATACGGTCGGGGTACTCCTCCTGGATCTTGTTGATGAGTAGGGTCCCCATGCCAGAGCCTGTGCCCCCGCCCAGGGAGTGGGTAAGCTGGAAGCCCTGGAGACAGTCACAGTTATCTGCCTCCTTCCTCACCACGTCCATCACTGCTTCCACTAGCTCTGCTCCCTCTGTGTAGTGGCCCTTAGCCCAGTTGTTACCAGCTCCACTCTGACCTAGAGCATGGGGGGAGATAAGGTAGTTTGTTATAAGGATAATTTAAGCTGGTTTATGGATGATTTAGGCAGCTATTAATGTACACAGTGAGCAAAATTGGTTTGGTGACATCATCACAAAGCAGAGACCCCCACTGACCGAAGATGAAATTGTCCGGTTTAAAGAGGTGTCCTATGTGTCCGCAGCGCACACTATCCATTGTTCCTGGCTCCAGGTCCACTAGGATGGCTCTGGGGACATACTTGGAGACTGGGGCGAGACAATCACACAGAGACACATGATTAAGGGAATGGACTGGATAAATGCGCACATTGCTGCATGTAGTTCCCTAATACATTTGAGTACGCAATGAGAATTACTTTGATCACTGTTACTGCACTAAAACATTTTATTAATACACTAATGTAAATACACAAGGGATGTTTACAGGGATTGACATAGAATGTTGACTCCTGTATTAAAGACACAGAGAGAGACTCACACGAGGATTCGTTGAAGTAGACACTGATCTTGTCCAGCTGAAGGTCTGAGTCGCCCACATAGTCCCCAGTGCAGTTGATTCCATGCTCCTCACTAATCACCTCCCAGAACTAGACAGAGAGCACAGTCAAATCTAACCAAACACCTCTGAAAAAGTCAATGATATTGATGATAGAAAGAAGGAGAACAAGACAGTGATAGAGAGAGAGGGGGGACTGAGTACTGAATTTTTATCTCTTTATATTATACATCACCTTTGCGCCGATCTGGTTGCCACACTGGCCAGCTTGAATGTAAACGATTTCTCGCATCCTTTCCTTTGTGCAATGTGTATTTATCCTCTTGCAGATGTCAGAGAGCCCTGATCCCAGTCTCACACCAAGGTAAAGTGTTTGGGATGTGTTGAATGGACTGTTGACCGGACAATTTATCTTGCACTTCTATTGGACGCCTGTGGGTTTGGCGTGTAGGACTGAGTGGGGTTGCATCCTGGAGCACGGCACGGACTTTCAAATCTATTGGTCTGCATTGTACTCACACAGAGCCTAGTGAGGGATTAGTAGTTAGCACCTGCAGAAGTATCGAACCAGAACCACTGCTAGCTACCCCTCAACTGAACATTGTATACATAGTTCTCGTAGTCCTCTGTGACCCCTCGCAGTGTTAGCGACAGCTGCTAAATTCTGTGTTTGATTCTCAGTGTGCGTACGCCTCCAAAGCTAATTAGCCACACAGTATGGGTTAGCCCGCTAACTTCCTGTCCTGCGAGAAATACAGCTGGATAAATGAGTGCTTTAGCAGGGGCCACCCTTTTCCCTATTTGGTGATCTACATGGGTCCTGGTCAAAAGTAGAGCACTATATAGGGAATACCTGGTCAAAAGTAGAGCACTATCAAGGGAATAGGGTGCCGTTTGGTATGCAGATGCTGTATGAAGCAGGCCCTAGGTACATAGGTTACTGCTGAAGCACTTTCAATAAATTAGAGGGAAAATGTAATATTTTGTCATGTTCTTCACTTTAGGTCATAATGTGGATCTAACAGGAATAAGGGGGTAACGATGACAAATCCTAAATGGATCCCTCATCAAATTACATTTTATTTGTCACAAATTAACAACCTTACCGTGAAATGCTTACTTACGAGCCCTTCCCAACTAAACAATTAAAATAACACAAGAAATAAAATACACAAGAATAAAGCTATTTACAGAAAGTACCAGTACTATATCAATGTGCAGGGGTACAAGGTGTTTGAGGTACATACTTTTTTACAGTACCAGTCAAAGGTTTGGACGCACTCATTCCAGGGTTTTTCTTTATTTTTACTTTTTTCTACATTGTAGAATAATCAAACCTATGAAATAACACATATGGAATCATGTAGTAACCAAAAAAGTGTTAAAACAAATCAAAATATATTTGGGATTTTAGCCACCCTTTGCCTTGATGACAGCTTTGCACACTCTTGGCATTCTCTCAACCAGCTTTACCTGGAATGCTTTTCCAACTGTCTTGAAGGAGTGGAAACGTGTACTTACTGTGAATCTTTAGATGAATGCACAAACTGTAAGTTGCTCTGGATAAGAGTGTCTGCTGAATGACTAAAATGTCAAATGTAATGACTAAAGTTTAAAATAATCCTGCTGTGTTAACACAACCTAACACATATCTTTATGAGATCCATCCCAGTGTGTTTGATCTTCTTCCTTTCCTACCACATCTGATCAACGGAGAGTTCTAAAAGATCCTGTTCTGTTAAAACGGTACCCTTGGATCCTCTATTATTATTAATGTTGTTTTCCCCTCAACTGCCAGTCATCCCAATTTTCTAAGAATGTGTTATCACTAATCACATAGCTAATCTTGGGTTCACTTGGGGATTGCAGTGGTATGATTCCAACATTTTTTGTTTTAGGAAAAAAAATTACTTTATTCTCCAGAAAAGTCATTTAAAATCATACCCAGACCATGTGCAGGCGAGCCGCCACGCGCTGAACTCAAACAAAACAAGCATTTTAAATGTTCTTGTTATGCTCTGCTAATATGGAGTTAAAACCTGTGCACAAAACCTGCCTTAAGGACCATTTTTAATTTACAGAACGGGGTAGGCCTACATGGAGGAATATTGGGGAGGGACATGGTTTAAACATTATTTCAGTCTAGGGGAGGGTTTAGTGTTTTTTATTTCAGTCTAGGGGAGCGTTTAGTGTTTTTATGCGTTTAGTGTTTTTATTTCATTCCAGGGGAGGGTTTAGTGTTTTCATTTCAGTCTAGGGGAGCGTTTAGTGTTTTTATTTCAGTCCAGGGGAGCGTTTAGTGTTTTTATTTCAGTCTAGGGGAGCGTTTAGTGTTTTTATTTCAGTCCAGGGGAGGGTTTAGTGTTTTCATTTCAGTCCAGGGGAGGGTTTAGTGTTTTCATTTCAGTCCAGGGGAGGGTTTAGTGTTTTTATTTCAGTCCAGGGGAGGGTTTAGTGTTTTTATTTCAGTCCAGGGGAGGGTTTAGTGTTTTCATTTCAGTCCAGGGGAGGGTTTAGTGTTTTTATTTCAGTCCAGGGGAGGGTTTGTAATTGATAAAAGTTAAATATTTCCAAATGTTTTAGAATGATTTGCTAATTATTATATCTCTATGTTCCTGATGCCGACCCTAATCACTATGTCTGGTCATTAGTATATCATAGTCTCTCAACTGGAGAACTAATTAGAGCAGATGCTATACTGCTGAGTCAGGTTCACACACACCCACCCACAGGCACACCCACCCACAGGCACACCCACCCACAGGCACACGCACCCACAGGCACACGCACCCACAGGCACACGCACCCACAGGCACAGGCACAGGCACACGCTCCCACAGTCACACGCGCCCACAGGCACACCCACCCACAGGCACACGCACCCACAGGCACACGCACCCACAGGCACACGCACCCACAGTCACACACGCCCACAGGCACACCCACCCACAGGCACACGCACCCACAGGCACACGCACCCACAGGCACACGCACCCACAGGCACACGCACCCACAGGCACACCCACCCACAGGCACACCCACCCACAGGCACGCACGTACTTTAATAAATTATTATTCATTCTTAACTTTCTCTCTCGCTCTCTCTCATCCCTCCTGTCCTCAATCTCCCCCCAGGTCTGTTGGGCTGCAGACGTTTCCAGTCCTCAGTAGTGAACTACAGTACTCTGCTACTAGAGGAGGACAAGGGTCTTCTCTATGTGGGGGCCCGGGGGGCCGCGTTCTCTCTCAACGCCACAGACATCTCAGACAGCACAGCTCGCACTGTAAGAGAGAGAGCGAAATTGTGCATACGTGTGATTTCAGGGAACTTACAGTAGAGGATTTAGGATCTTACCACTCCCACTATTTTATACAAAACATCTTTATTGCAAGGTAAACAACCCCACCTTGAGTCATTGGCTAGGTCCTAATTATCACTCCTTCCTCCCAAAGTGTGAACTTGTTCACTTTCCTCCAATGATTTGAAAGACATGACTGATATAAAAAATGTGGGTCATGCCTACACCAATCCAATGATTTTTAGATTTGTGGGAACTGGGAAGTAGTGAACGAGTGTACACTTCAGGAAAAGGGAGATATTATTAGGACGCAGTGACTGTCTCTCCACTGTCTAGTTATCCTTAAGGGCACAAAATGATGATCTTCTGTCACTTAATCTAGCCACACTAGGACAGAAACTCAATGCCCTGTTTCACATGACACCCTGCCATAAAACTGTTGTAAACGTAGTTAGCCAAGAACCCTTGTTAACGTTCCACTAAACACAGTATAGATGCTCCACAAAGATCAAGTAGTAGAAGTGTGTGATAGATTTGTACAGATGAAACAGATCAAACTGTCATGAACAACACTCCCTTCTTTCTCTCTCACCTGAACTGATCCTTTGTCTAACTCTCTCTGTCTCTCTCTCTCCCTTTTTCCCTTTCTCTCTCTCTCCCTTTCTCTCTCTCTCTCGCTCTCTCCCTTTCTCCCTTTCTCTCTCTCTCTCTTTCTCCTATCAGATTGAATGGGAAGCCTCGACGGAGCAAAAACAGCAGTGTCTGAGCAAAGGGAAAGACAATAAGGTAGGTATCTTTATTTCTTCATATCCCAGCTAGTGTGCGTCTTCTCCTTAGAGCACAACCTATCCCTCTCTCTCTTTCTTATTCTCTGTGATATGTTTATTATTTTGCAGTGTGCCTTCATCACAACCTCTCTCTCTCCAGCTCTCTTCCTCACCCTCTCTTTATCTCCCTCTCTCTCCCAAGGAGGTTTAAATCTACTCATCTCAACATTTCTTTCCCTCCCTCTCTCGCCCTCACTCATGTCTCATAGTCTCTCTCTCTCTCTCTCTCTCTCTCTCTCTCTCTCTCTCTCTCTCTCTTTTTAATGTATTCTCTCTCTCAACAGACAGAGTGTTATAACCACATCAGGTTTCTCCAGAGATTTAACTCAACTCATCTCTACATGTGTGGGACTTACGCCTTCAGACCTCTCTGTGCATACATAGTAAGGAATCTAAGCATACTAAGTCATAGAATGAACATGCATAAAAAAATGTAATAATTTCTCAATGGGTTATTTGGTATTCTAGCTATTTAGAAAAACTCCTTCGAGGTATTGTGTCGGTCGATTCTCTCCCCCTTCCACAGTAATTGACACAATATGAAACATATTATGCTATACGTGGATGTCGATCTAAGGCAGCCCCCCGCACCTCTCTGATTCAGAGGGGTTGGGTTAAATGCGGAACACACATTTCAGTGGAAGGCATTCAGTTGTACAGCTGACTAGGTATCCCGCTTTCCCCTTATAGCACTGTGTCACTAGCCTCCCTAACCTCCTGTTCTCATGTGTAGGATGAGGGGAGGTTTAAAGTATCATCTGAGTTTGAGGAGGGCCGAGAGAAGTGTCCATATGGACCTGCTACAGGCTACACTGGCCTCATCGTAGGTAAGACAACCATTCTTAGACCCTGTTATACATGACTACTGGAATCCTTTATTGAGATGTGTTCTGTCACCAAACATGAGAGCCAATGTTTTGGCCAAGTGTAGATGTAAAAAAATATATATTTACATATATATAAAACAATTATTATTATTTTATTTTTTTTGAGGGGGGGGGGGTTTCACAATTTGTATTTATGCTCAATGCTAATGTCATACTTGTTCTGAAATGTAAACCTACCAATAACCATTGCTGTTCCTGTATTGGTCCAGACCAGCAGATGTACACAGCGTCTCAGTATGAGTTCCGGGGCTTCCCGGATGTCCGACGTAATTCCCCCTCCCCCACAGTGAGGACAGAGGAGGCACCCACACGCTGGTTACATGGTGAGTACCCTGGGGCTATAAGAGATCCTTACAAAGAACACATGCTGGTTAGATGGTGAGTACCCTGGGGTTGGATCAAATCCTCTCAAAGGACTTATACCTATGAGCCCCATCCCTCCCGCCCTCCAGGTTCTTTGGCCATTATGGTCCTTCTCAAAGATCTATTTGAATGCTTATTTTCATGCTCAAGTCACCAGGTCTTCAAAGAAGACAAGCAGCACCTTCTGTTCTGCCTGTTATTTAAAAGGATAGGTTTTATTTGCTTGAACAGTTTTAATTCATTTCTAAGTGAAGAGTTGGCATGTTTCATTACGCTGTCTGTGTTTCTTTGTTCCCCAGAGGCTGACTTTGTGGGCAGTGCCCTGGTGAGGGAGAGTGAGGGCAGTACCACCGGAGATGACGATAAAATCTATTACTTCTTTACTGAGAAGAGCCAGGAGCAGACACCATACTACAGCCACATTAGAGTGGCACGGGTTGGACGAGTCTGTAAGGTGAGGAGAGGTGTAAGGGGGTGAGGAGGGTGTGGGTTGGAAGGGAGGTTGAGAAGAGCCAGGAGCAGACACCATGTGAAGCCAGGAGAGAGCGGTGAGGAGGGAGAAAGAGATGAAGGAAGAGCAGGGTAGGGTGGCCCTGTGGGCATTAGGCACTGACTTACTGTACCAGGGCAAGGACTTTTAGACACTGAAGAAAATGTCAAAGTGAGATATTATTTGTTGAGGACAGGTGTCAAATGATCTGATTTGATCAGCTTAGATACCACCTGGTCAACACTTCTGAGCATTGTGCTCCTGAAAACCCGCTTGCCCTCGACTTTAGTAGAAAGCGAGAGTGTGTTTTGATGTATACGTTGCCTCTGGCTTGCCCTCTGAGCTGTGTGTGTGTGTGTGTGTGCTTCTCAGCAGCAGATAACACTCTCGAATGCAGAGTGCACTTGATGTCTAGTGTGTATCACCCCTCTCAACAGGGTTGCTAATGGGCTTTCACAGGGCTGTGCTGTTGCTAAGCAGACACAGATGCAAACACACACACACACTCCCATGGCTATGCTCTCTGTCTCGTGTCTTAGCTCCGGGGGAGCTGTAGATTGAAAAAGTAAACAACGTTGCAGATACGATAACCTCCCTTGACCCTCCTTTGTGCCCAAGAAAGGCATGTTCTCTGGACTTAGTTTAGGTTGTCCATATGTTGAGTGCTAACCTTATTTCTCCTCCTGCTCCCTCTTTTTCTCTTTCATTCTCCTCTTCTCCCCTGTCCTCTTCTCACTCCCCCTCATCTTCTCCTCTCCCTTCCTCCTCTTCTACTCTCCTCCTCCTCCCCCCTCCCTCCTCCCTCTCTCGTAGGGAGACCGAGGAGGTCTTTTGACCCTCCAGAAGAGGTGGACATCGTTCCTGAAGGCCAGACTGGTGTGTTCCCTGCCGGAATATGACTTCTACTTCAACGTGTTGAGGAGTGTGTACACGCTGTCGGGGGACACACCTCACGACACG
This sequence comes from Oncorhynchus nerka, assembly GCF_034236695.1. Lineage (NCBI taxonomy): Eukaryota > Metazoa > Chordata > Actinopteri > Salmoniformes > Salmonidae > Oncorhynchus > Oncorhynchus nerka. The sequence goes on from NC_088423.1 coordinate 27,715,077, forward strand.
CTGTTCTACGGTGTCTTTGGTCTCGAGTGGTGAGTAGTAGTAGAACTAGATGTATATGAGATGTATATGAGATATATATGAGAGAGAGACTGTAGTTATGACCTCTATGGTCAGGTTACACTTGGCAATGTCAATGATGGGTTGGCTGTGTGTATGAGAGACCACAATGTCCTCTTACTGTCTGAGTATCAGGTGATATAGTAGCTCAGCTCTGGTCACCAATGCTCTCTCCCAGTCTTTTTTTTCCATTCCCTTAAAGGGCTCCATTCCTTCTTTTGTTTACCTCTCCTTCTCTCCTCTCCCACTCATACCTTCTCTTATCCTTCACGCCTACACTCTTCTCATTCTCCCTCTCTCTGTTCACCTCACTCCCTTTTTTACATGTCAAAGGAGACGTAGAGCTTCTCTTGATTAGCTTTGAACATTTCTCTTTGTCACCATGCCCCCTGCTCTCTCTCTATCTCTCTTTTCATCTCCGCTATGTCAATCTCTGATCTATTTTAGCTGTCGCTGTAGTAACACCTAAGGTTTACTGCTGGTGGTGTGTGTGTGTGTGTGTGTGTGTGTGTGTGTGTGTGTGTGTGTGTGTGTGTGTGTGTGTGTGTGTGTGTGTGTGACCCAGGTCAATGCACATATCCATTGGGAGAAAGAGATGTTTATACTGTATCAGTTTGTGACGTGTCCTCTCTGAGTGCTGTAGTGTTTACAGACCATGTCCCTGGAGACAGCACTGTTTGTATTAGGAACCTAGCTTTGAGCTCTCCTGGATTGGAACAGTCACTTGTACCTCTTCACCAGACCTGGTCCAAATAGTGTTAGTTTTCTCTCCAATATTTTGGGAATTCTTAATTGAATGACTTCATTTATCTTGTCCAACCTAATGAAACCAGTGGAATAGATGGAATAGTCCCAAACCCCATTTCTTTATGTGGGATATTACAAACTGTTTAGGGCAGTGTAACTGTTGATCATATCAACGTCTTCGTATGTTACGGCAACCTTCAAACATTTGTTTGTGTGTGTGTGTGTGTGTGTGTGTGTGTGTGTGTGTGTGTGTGTGTGTGTGTGTGTGTGTGTGTGTGTGTGTGTGTGTGTGCTATAGGAAGAACGTGAAGGCGTCGGCAGTGTGCCAGTTTTCTCTGTCTGAGCTCCAGCGGGTCTTTGATGGGCCCTACATAGAGAACCAGGACTCTGGAGCCAAATGGAGCGAGTACACTGGCAAGGTCCCTGACCCACGACCTGGATCAGTGAGTGTCACACACGCCTCGTCTTTTGCTGTCCAAGCAGACTTCTATATAACAGGCCCAGTCAGGTCTTCTTAGTTGCCGATCTAAAGTTTCCCCTAATCTATCTCCTCTTTCCCCAGCATCCCAACATCCAATCTACTGAGTCTAAATACTCACATGAAGAACTGGGGAGAGGGAGAGATTGAGACGGTAAAGGCTGGGGAGGGAGAAAGGTTGAGGAGTGAGGGGGAGAGAGGGGTTTATAAAAACAGAGTGATAAACAGACTGAGGAGGAGGGACTGGGAAGGAGAGAGAGGAAAGATGGAAAAAGTGATCATAGAGCTGAGTGGCAGCTTCTTGGATGAGGATCAAATGGAAGGAGCTTATGTCGTTGAAAGCCATTTTCTATGGTGATTATTGCTGGGCCGAGACTCTGCGCAGTTATGATGATGACTTATTATAGGTTCCAAAGGAATGACATCATTAATGAGACGGGTCGTGATCCACAGTAGTGCCGTTTCAATGCCGAAAAGCTTAATTTCCGCTCTCCGGGTCTAGCTGTGAAATGGGGTAGAGGAAGTAACGGTTCTGGGTCTTAACTGTAGTGGCGGTGTCAAAGCCTCTTAGCAGAGTTGGCAATGACATCTTACAGAGGACAAAGTCAGAGAAGTTGTTCGCTTAGTCAGGTGGAGAGAGATAAGCAGCTTGCACACACTGACTTTTCAACTCATAGTGGCTAATAGGTCACAGGAGGCTGCTGAGGGGAGGACGGCTCATTATAATGGCTGGAATGCAGTAAATGGAATGGTATCAAACACACGTGTTTGATGAGTTCGATTACCATTCCAGGGCTATATCTTCCACTCATCTCTCTCTATCCATCTACAGCATCTATCCCCATTAATTTATTCATCCATCCATCCAGACCATTTGAGAGCCATAGGCCTCAACTCTACCTCTTTCTCTCCTCTATCCCTCTCTCTTCTGAATGTATTTTTCTTAACCCTTCGCTCCAGTGTATAACCGACCCGTTGAGATCTAGAAGTGTCAACTCCTTCCTCTCATCCCCCTCTCTCTCCATCCTTCTCATCCCCTCTTCCCTCGTCTATAGTGTATAACAGACCAGTTGAGATCCAGAGGTATCAACTCCTCCACCTCCTTGCCAGACGACGTGTTGAACTTTGTGAGGAGACACCCTCTGATGTCCCAGCAAGTCAAGTCTACAGAGCAGCGCCCCCTGTTGTTCAGGAGGACCACAGACTACACCCAGCTAGCGGCTCACAGGGTGAAGGGGCTGGACGGGCAGAACTACCATGTACTGTTCATGGGCACAGGTTGGTGGGGGTGTAGAGAGGGGGAGGGTTATGGTGTGCATGTGTTATGCTGTGTGTTTGCATACATGTGATTCATTTGTGTGTCACTAGGCAGTCAATTATTGCGATCACCAATCATCCCAGTAATGGAATGGAACAGACTTCAGACCACATGTATAGTACATCCCATTGTATGTGTGTGTCGTGACCCTGTCTCTGTCTCCTGTTTCAGACGATGGCTGGCTGCACAGGGCTGTGGAGGTCAAGGGCCATCTACACATCATAGAGGAGCTACAGCTGTTTGACCAACCACAGCCTGTGGATAGCCTGGTCATCTCACACACACAGGTACACACTCACAAACGGACGTGCAGACACGTACACACACGTACACACACGCACAGGTGCACATTTTCACTCACACGGCTAGTATTATGTTTTGTATGTTTTGTTTATTGTCATTCTAAGTGAAGGACCGCTAACCCAGATCCACTGCTGTTGGCTTTTGCTCTAGCCCATTTTCAATAACACAGAGAGGCTCTCTCTCTCTCTCTCCCCTCTAGATGAGTGTGTATGTAGGTTCTCCCTCTGGTGTGGTCCAGCTGCCTCTCTCCACCTGTAGCAGGTACACCTCCTGTTATGACTGTGTCTTCTCCCGGGACCCTTACTGTGGCTGGGATGGACAGGACTGTGTGGACATCACAGCACAGACTGACAGGTGTGTGTGTGTCCTCACGTCACTGTCAGGTGATGGGGTTGAGTAATATCATTTTAGCTGGTGCCCTTGTGTCTGTCTGTGTGTTTGATTTGACTTATCTTATCTTCTGTATATCTCTGTCTGTGTTGCAATCTCTGCAATGCATTCACAACTGTTGCGTAATGCTGAACTGGGCATAATGTTTGTTGACTGTGCTGGTGAACGTGACATGAATAGTTCTGTGTTTGTGTGTGTGTGCGCACTTGATGACACGCTAACAGTCTCTCCTCCTCTCCTCTCCTGTCAGGTCTAACCTGAGTCAGGACGTCCTGTATGGGAACAGAGGATGTGACAGCGACACAGCAGACGGTACACAGACACACACAGCCTTACCAACCATACTTAGTTGTATTGTCGTGCAGATGTATTTTATCTGGAAAGTTGAGGGATTTAAGAGTTGTGTTAATATTTGACAGTTGGTTATGCATGCTGTCTCTGCAGCACCCTCGTTTCCATAGTACCTCTAATCATATTTCTGATAGGTCTGAAGAGAACATTCAGAAGAGAATCTGACTTATACATTGATGCACTTTACATACTAAGAAGTTAGAAAATACTATGCTATTCAGGATTTGAGATCCTCAAGCTTTTCTGATTATGATGCAATTGTTTTAAATGGGAGAATGTAACATATTGAATTCTTTATGCACCAGTGATTTTAGAGTCATATGCAGTCTGATAAGTTGTATAGAAGTTGCATATAACTCCCAAACACATAGTACAATGTCTTGGGCCTTTTAGTGTTTATTCTGAAATCCATAACAGTATATCAGTCTTATTGTGAGAGGATACTCATGTTGTATGTGTGTTGCCATTCATTCAGAGCTAGTCCAGCACCGGAGCCGGTCTGTGATGGTGGGAGATGACGTGCTGCTCCAGTGTGAACTCGGCTCCAACCTGGCAACCCCAGTATGGACTCTGGGTGGGTCAGAGCTGCAGGGCTACGGCCTGGACTCCGGCTTCAGAGTGGGAAATGATGGCCTCCTGGTCATTGAGTCCCGACCTGAGCAGAGCGGCGAGTACACCTGCCACGCCCTTGAGAATGGCATCCGGGTCGCCGTGGTTACGTACTCTGTGACAGTTCGTTTAGACATGCCCCAACCCCCTCCCCCACCCATGGACCCCACCAAGGAAGACTACTCCTACTACACCCCCCGGGACTCTGACTCATCCAGCCTTGACCCCCTCCTCCACCCAGCGCACCCCCTCCTCAGAAAGGCCCCTGCTACCCCCTTCCCGGCCCATCTCCCCCCACCTCGGAGCTGCTCTCCCCCAGGAGCATGGAGGCTATGTACCTGTCCATGATCACCATCCTAGGGGGTCTGTGTCTGGTTCTCACAGTGGTTCTCCTCTACGTGGGCTTCTGTCTTCGGGGCGGCCAGAGGGGGAAGTACTCTCTCCGCGCTGCCGCCGCTGCCTCTGCCAATCACACGAACAGGAAGAAAAACCACAGGAAGCAGCATCAGAAACGCCACAGTAGCTCCACCCACCTAGAGCTCAAGACCATCTCCAGCCACTGTAATGGGAATGGGATCTGTAATGGTAACGGTGTCTCCAAACAACCGGGGGACGGTGACGCGCATGAAGGGGGCTTCCTCCAGATTGTCCCTGGGGAGGGCCAGTCGTCCCCCAACAAGGACCCCCCACCCCCTGCCCCTCCTCTCCCCCCGCCTCCTCAGACCCCCCACACTGCCCTCAACCAATCAGAGTGTGACTTGCAAGACTTCCCCAGCCCCAACGGCCTATCGGCGACGTTACCCAGCGTCTTGCGGAGGATGCACGGTAACAGCTATGTGTTGTTAAGACAGAGTGACGCAGACAGCAGTTCTCCTCTCTGCTACTCCTTCACTGAGGAACTCAACAGGATCCTAGAGAAGAGGAAGCACACACAGCTGCTACCCAAACCGGACGAGAGCTCTGTGTAGTAGAGGGAATCTGTGTCAGGGAGGTAGCTCCCCCTGTGGTGGGAGGACTGAACTGGGACATTAATATAGGCCATTTAGCAGATCCAAAGCGACTTACATCAGTGAGTACATACATTTTGTATTGGTGGCCCCAGCGACAATTGAACCTATGACTCGGTCATTACATTCTGAAGGGCCTGTTGTAAGGCTCTGACTTTATCTCCTTCTCCAAGTCAAGAATAGTAATACTCATCGGGAGGAACTTGAGAAACTGGCCCCAAACCGAGGGGTGCAGAGATCATTTGTGGATGACCCATGCTGCTCACAGAGTACATGGGCTCTAGGCAAGTCTATATAACAGCAACTAGCCTGATCTGAATTATGAGAGGGAGATAGCCTGCCATTTGTCCTACTTAAAGGCCCAGTGCAGTCAAAATGCTTTTTTCCTGTGTTTTGTATAATATTGTACAACAGTTGATGAAACGAACACTGTAAAAGTGTGATTTTTTTTAAATCAGTGTTATTTCCTAATATTTGCTAGTTGGAAATACAGTCGTCTAATCAACCTGTTTGCATTGGCGGGAGTTTCGGGTTGCCTGGTGACATCACCAGGCGGTAAATTAGTTCATAGACCAATAACAAAGAGAGTTTCTAACCTCTCTGCCAATAACAGCTAGTTTTAAGTTTTCCCCTCCCCACACAGACCACTCCCAGACAGTCCTAACAAAAGTCTTGCTTGAAAATTTTGCTAAAAAGCTGTTTTTGTCCATTTTAAGGTAAGGTACTTAATTGTTACCTAGAAATGATTGGATATAGATATAAAAACGGCTGCAATGGGTCTTTTTTAAAGTTTTTGCACCACTGAAAATGGGCACACATCTAATGAGTCGCTTGCATGTGTGTTGGAATAACAATTATGTTTCAAAAGAGGAGATTTCTGCACAATATTCAACCTTCCTAGGAGCTATTCTTGTATCTCTATCTCCTGTTTGACACCCAAAGGCATGGGTTACAGTGAGGACTCACGTAAGATAAGCCTCTCTCCTAGAGACAGAGAGAACCTACCTCAGCTCTGCAAAACTTAGCAGGCTAGAGCTAACCCAGCTCAAGTCAATACGGCTCAGTCTGGATCAATAAAAGACTAACCCTGGATGGGGTGATTCAGGGAGCAGGCCTCAGATCTCAGCCCCAGAATAAGGTTCCTCGCTGGGCAGGACACGAGTGGCAGGGACCCTGTGAAGTCTCACCACAGACCATGGTAACAAGGAGGAAAAGGAGGAAGAAGAAGAGGCTCGTATGAAGTTGTTGTGAATTGTGACAACGGCCTTGAATTGGCTTGTGTTTTAAACTGGAGGCAGATGTCCGAAGATGGGACAAGAGGTGTTTTAACGATGGTGTGCTCTACACCTTTTTAGCAGGTTTCATATTAGAACATTGAGGGGAAAAGTGTATTTGTTTTTATTCTTAGAGGTTCTCATTGTAAATGATCTTTATTGATTACAATGGTAACACAAACTGTAATAACCACATTCAAGTATTATTATTAACATATAGCAACGTTTAACCCAAGACAGAGAGAGTATCCAATGAATTTGTAAGTCGCTCTGGATAAGAGCGTCTGCTAAATGACTTAAATGTAAATGTAAATGTAAAATACCCTTTGAACATTATATTTGTGTTAGGAAATATGACAGTATTAACAGTTTTTATGCACTTTCAATGCCATTTGCTTCAGACATTCCTTGGTTATTATGTACTCAAATTAATGGACACTACAAGCACATCAGGACTATGGGAGATTCAACATCATCACACCCTGTCAAGAGACAACACCATCAACTGAGTTGGAGCTAATGGATTAGCAGCACCCCTACACTACTGACTCTCTTTCTCCTAACCAACTCCAACGAATGTGTCTGAACTGGGGTTGGCAAAATTCCCAGTTCTGAACTCATCACAGCTCAGCCACAGAGGATCAGACATCACTTCCGGTTCATGGCCATAACAACTTATAGGCTACACACCTGAGGTAAGCAGACTGAGTTTTGCTTTCTGATATTTTGTTGGTTGTACAGACAGACACACACAGACAGAGAGAGACAGACACAGACAGACACAGACAGACACAGACAGACAGAGAGACAGACACAGACAGAGAGACAGACACAGACAGAGAGACAGACATAGACAGACAGACAGACAGCCAGCCATAGACAGACAGCCAGCCATAGACAGACAGCCAGCCATAGACAGACAGCCACAGACAGACATAGACAGACAGACATAGACAGACAGACATAGACAGACAGACAGACATAGATAGACAGACATAGATAGACAGACAGACAGACAGACAGACAGACAGACATAGACAGACAGCCAGCCATAGACAGACAGCCAGCCATAGACAGACAGACAGACAGACATAGACAGACAGACAGCCATAGACAGACAGACAGACAAACAGAGCAAGACAGGTACTCTGCCAGCTAGCTGCTTAAACCAGTGTTTCCCAACCCTGGTCCTCCAGTTCCCCAACAGTAATCATTTTGATTGTAACCCTGGACAAGCACACCTGATTCAACTTGTCAACTAATCATCAAGCCCTCAATGAGCTGAATGAGGTGTGTTTGTCCAGGGCTACAATGAGAATGTGTACTGTTGGGGGTACACGAGGACCAGGGTTGGGAAGCACTGGCATTTAAACAATTATATACAGTTACTCAAATTGCAATCTCCCATAAAAGCACTGATGTTAAATGAAAGAGCCGTATAGGCCTACTAAAAGAGAGGAACTAAGGTAAGAACAAACTAGGATTAGTTATATTGATTTTAATAGATATTTGCAGCCTGTGTTACAGCAAAACTGATATGGTGGCCAGATAATAACATCCAGGGGAGCTCTGCTCTAGTCAGTTCTCCTCTTTTCTTTTAGTGTTGGTTGTTAGAAATACAGAGGGTAGAGTAGAGAGGGTCGATATTAGTGAAGCAGAGTAAAAAGAATCAGGCAGCTCCAGGTGAAGGGAAAAAAATGTCCTCTACATGAGATGAAACTGTTCACCATTCTCTGAATCGGATGCTCTCTCTCCATTTCTCACTCTCTCTTTCTCCACTTGCCGTTTTTTCCCCTTTTCACCATATCCTTTCTCACTTTCTCTCACACATTTGTCTTTATCTTTTTTCCCTCCTCCCTCATCTTGTCCTTTCTCCTTTGCTTTCTCTTCTTCTCATCTATTTCCTCCATGTCACCACTGATCTCCAGAGTTCTGTCTCTCTGTGAGACGCACAAGTTAATTGGAGCAGGTGAACCTGGCAAGAGCACCTGACCTCTCTGTAGAGAGATTGAAGAGAGAAAGAGGGGGAGAGAGTTCCACCAGAGATTTCCTGAATAGATTTATTTCAGATGCACACTCTGTTCTCAATTATCTTCTTATACCTCTAGACCCTGAAAACGGAAAGTAGCACACACATGCAGACACACACACTCTCTCTCTCGCTCTCACTCACTCACATGCGCGCACACACACACACACACACACACCACGTATGATTGAATCTAACAAGCCAGGACAGGTCTCTAATGTGAGTCTGTGATGTGGGCTGGAGAAGCAGTGAATTGAATGCTGCAGTAAATTCAAAAAGGCTATAGCTGGTTGGAGACCAAACATCACATGACCGTGGCATTGATGGAGGAGATGAAAGAAAGAAAAAGCAACACAAGCCACTAGAGAAGCCTCCATTAGAGAAGCCTCCATTAGAGAAGTCGTGATTAAGCCCTATTCAGCTAGTCTCTCTAAATATACCCAGGAGTGATGAGACATGGTGACAGTTATTTAGTTAGGTAGGTAAACTGTATTCCCAAAGGGGTTCTTTGACGTGAGGATATGTTTGAAGAGTTACGGCCCACTTCATACACACAGGGACAGCTGTGATGCTATCTATAGCACTGTTCTAGCTTTCATCTATATATATATTTTTTTTTACCTTTTTCATCCTTTTTTTATGCAAGTTATTTTGTTTCCAGTGGCCACTGCCCACTGGGGACACCACGTCATTTCAACGTGGATAATTGGGTAATATTTGGTTTACGTTGATCAATGAGATTACAACCTATTGTATATTCACCCGTTCAATAAGACAGCCAAAAGTTAGTTGAATTTCCAATGTGTCACTATGCTTTCAACCATCTAAAAACACAACCAATTTCCAATGTGTCACTATGCTTTCAACCATCGAAAAACACAACCAATTTCCAATGTGTCACTATGCTTTCAACCATCTAAAAACACAACCAATTTCCAATGTGTCACTATGCTTTCAACCATCTAAAAACACAACCAATTTCCAATGTGTCACTATGCTTTCAACCATCTAAAAACACAACCAATTTCCAATGGAAAAACAATTTGATTTTTGGTTTCAAATGTCTATCACTGCACTTTCAACCCTTTAAGAGCACAGCAAAGTTCAAATGGGAATATAATGTCAGATCTTTTGTTTATTTATACAACAGGTGAAAGTGTTATCGCTGTGCTTCATTTTGTAGAAGAACCAAATGACCTGGATTGCAGTTGAGATTACATTCAAAGTACATCGTGCAAGTGATCAATGCTGTTTGAGATTCTGCACAGATTATTATAGCAATTGTGAAGATCTCCACAGACTTGCGATGACCTATGCATGCTGTTTTGAACATGCAATTAAGTAATTATAGAATTACATAGGAAGAGATGTTTAGTTATGGTAACCTCAAAATGTGGCCATGGATGTGTTAGGGCAATTCGATGGTAACGGAATTACAATGAGACGCAGATTTTTCACTTTAAAATGTATACAACAAAAACAAAAAACTAAATTGAAGGAATCAAATTAAACTTAAAGGGTTTGATTTTGTCCTATTCTTTAACATAGATTTGTGGTTGAGATGGAGACGTGAACCCAACACATCAATTAATAATTTGTAACTGCAAGTAAAGCCACTGGCACAGATGGAACTATCCGAGCAGAAGATAGATCACCTGTTGATGTTTTGTTGCCTTGACAACCAAACACAATTCACTATCACTTTTAAAATACAGTAAGTAGCCTGTTAACAAATACTATGTTCGATTCTCCAACTCAACCAAAAAGAATGGGATCAAACCAGTGACTTAGATGGAACTATCCAAGCAGTAGATTCATTTCATTAAATGGTGATATTTTGTTGTCAACCAAACACAATTCAATATTACTTTTGTTATTTGACGTCATTACCTTTGGAAATGGATACCTCAGTAAGTAATATAGGTCAAATGTCCAGTACAACTACTCTCTGTAACCTGTATGTCCCTGTGCTGTTCACCACAGGATACAGGAGCAAACTGGGGAAACAGGGCTTAGCTACAATATATATATATATATATATATATATATATATATATATATAGTGGGGAGAACGTGTATTTGAAACACTGCCGATTTTGCAGGTTTTCCTACTTACAAAGCATGTAGAGGTCTGTCATTTCTATCATATGTACACTTCAACTGTGAGAGACGGAATCTAAAACAAAAATCCAGAAAATCACATTGTATGATTTTTAAGTAATTATTTGCATTTTATTGCATGACATAAGTATTTGATCACCTACCAACCAGTAAGAATTCCAATCACCCTCGGTCACCCTCAATCACCCTCGGTCTGGTGCTCCATGCAAGATCTCACCTTGTGGGGCATCAATGATCATGAGGAAGGTGAGGGATCAGCCCAGAACTACACGGCAGGACCTGGTCAATGACTTGAAGAGAGCTGGGACCACAGTCTCAAAGAAAACCATTAGTAACACACTACGCCGTCATGGATTAAAATCCTGCAGCGCACGCAAGGTCCCCCTGCTCAAGCCAGCGCAAGTCCAGGCCCGTCTGAAGTTTGCCAATGACCATCTGGATGATCCAGAGGAGGAATGGGAGAAGGTCATGTGGTCTGATGAGACAAAAATAGAGCTTTTTGGTCTAAACTCCACTCGCCGTGTTTGGAGGAAGAAGAAGGATGAGTACAATCCCAAGAACACCATCCCAACCGTGAAGCATGGAGGTGGAAACATCATTCTTTGGGGATGCTTTTCTGCAAAGGGGACAGAACAACTGCACTGTATTGAGGGGAGGATGGATGGGGCCATGTATCACGAGATCTTGGCCAACAACCTCCTTCCCTCACTAAGAGTATTGAAGATGGGTCGTGGCTGGGTCTTCCAGCATGACAACGACCCGAAACAGACAGCCAGGGCAACTAAGGAATGGCTCCGTAAGAAGCATCTCAAGGTCCTGGAGTGGCCTAGCCAGTCTCCAGACCTGAACCCAATAGAAAATCTTTGGAGGGAGCTGAAAGTCTGTATTTCCCAGCGACAGCCCCGAAACCTGAAGGATCTGGAGAAGGTCTGTATGGAGGAGTGGGCCAAAATCCCTGCTGCAGTATGTGCAAACGTGGCCAAAAACTACAGGAAACGTATGATCTCTCTAATTGCAAACAAAGGTTTCTGTACCAACTATTAAGTTCTGATTTTCTGATGTATCAAAGAGTTATGTCATGCAATAAAATGCAAATTAATTACTTAAAAATCTGAGAATGTGATTTTTAGATTCCGTCTCTCACAGTTGAAGTGTACCTATGATAAAAAATTACAGACCTCTACATGCTTTGTAAGTAGGAAAACCTGCAAAATCGGCAGTTGTTCTCCCCACTGTATATATATATAAAGCACATTTTTTGTCCATTAATATAACATCAAATTGATCAGAAATACAGTGTAGACATTGTTAATGTTGTAAATGACTGTTGTATTTGGAAACTACATATTTTTTTATGGAATATCTACATAGGCGTATCTGGAGCATCAGCATTTGTGGGTTCGATTACAGGCTCAAAATAGCCAGAAACAAATAACTTTCTTCTGAAACTCGTCAGTCTACCCGCAGTCTCAACGTCAGAAGTGAAGAGGAGACCCCGGGATGCTGGCTTTCTAGGCAGAGTTCCTCTGTCCAATGTCTGTGTTCTTTTGCCCATCTTAATCTTTTCTTTTTATTGGCCAGTCTGAGATATGGCTTTTTCTTTGCAACTCTGCGTAGAAGGCCAGCATCCCGGAGTCGCCTCTTCACTGTTGACGTTGAGACTGCGGGTAGACTGACGAGTACTATTTAATGAAGCTGCCAGTTGAGGACTTGTGAGGCGTCTGTTTCTCAAACTAGACACTCTAATGTACAGTACTTGTCATCTTGCTCAGTTGTGCACTGGGGCCTCCCACTCTTTCTATTCTGGTTAGAGTTGTATGAGATCTTCAGTTTCTTGGCAGTTTCTCATATGGAAGAGACTTCGTTTCTCTGAACAAGAATAGACTGACGCGTTTCAGAAGAAAGTTCTTTGTATCTGACCATTTTGAGCCTGTAATCAAACCCATAACTGCTGATGCTCCAGATACTCAACTAGTCTAAAGAAGGCCAGTTTTACTGATTCTTTAATCAGAACAACAGTTTTCAGCTGTGCTAACATAATTAAAAAAGGGTTTTCTAATGATCAATTAGCCTTTTAAAATGATAAGCTTGGATTAGCTAACACAACGTGCCATTGGAACACAGGAGTCATGGTTGCTGATAATGGGCCTCTGTATGCCTATGAAGATATTCCATTACAATCAGCCGTTTCCAGCTACAATAGTCATTTACAACATTAACAATGTCTCCACTGTATTTCTGATCAATTTGATGTTATTTTAATGGACAAAAAAATTGCTTTTCTTTCAAAAACAAGGACATTTCTAAGTGACCCCAAACTTTTGAACAGTAATATATCATTTTTACCCTTTTTTAACTAGGCAAGTCAGTTAAGAACAAATTCTTATTTACAATGACGGCCTACCCCGGCCAAACCCTAGACCGGACGACGCTGGGCCAATTGTGCACCTCCCTTGATGGGAGACCAAAGGGTAGCTGTAGATAAACCCATTCTCCAGTTGAATGTGCTGCCCAGCCTGTAGTTATTTTTCTGATAGTGGATATAACGTTGAAGATCTAATGTTGGTTTGAAGGTACAAATTCAACATATTTTATACAAGGTTTGTCTATGTTGAAATGTTGTTGCTATTATTACATAATCCTGTAGTTGACATTTCACCCTCAAAACAACAGTTAAATACTTTTATCAAATCCAATGTATTTTCCACGTAGAGTTCACATACCAATATGTTGACAAATTACGTTGAAACAACGTTGATTCAACCAGTTTGTGTCCTGTGGGTGGTGACGCATCAAAACAACACCAGTAAATGAACCCAGAATGTATATCTCTGTTCCTGACTCACAGATGTGTCTCTTTCTTCCACAGACCTGAGAGATGCTATCTAGTTTGGGGCCTGTCTGTTTCAAACAGATCTTGCTCCAGCCATTCTCAAATATGGTGTGATGTCTGGTACCGTGACATGAAGATCTTGCCAACTGGGAATAGTGTAGCTTCAAAATGTCAGGATAATGCCACCGTTTGGAATCAAACACAGCTCCAGTGCAATTGGAAGACAGCAATTATAATCCAGAGTGAGTGAGGAAAAAGTCAAATCCTCCCTTCTACAACCAGCTCCCTGCTCTATCCCATCTTAACCTGAGAACTGGAGTTGACATGGATACCTCAGTAAGTAATATAGGTCATGGTACAGTACAACTACTCTCTGCAACCTGACCTGTGCTGTTCACCTCAAGATACAGGAGCAAACTGTGGAAAGTGGCATTTAATGGTCCTGGTCTTCACCTCAGACTACTCTGCCCTCTATAGCCCTCTCTGTAAAGATGACAAACTATCACAACATGGAAGCTTACTAATAGAATGGGGGACCATCATAAACTGTTGTCAGGTTTTAAAAGGACTGCACTATCAGTGCCACTACGTTCTTTGAAGAAAAACATTTAAAAGGGGGAAAAAAGCATTTATATTGTGATTTTGTACCAAGTTGCTCTTCTATTGCCGTTGTTGTTTTAAAGCCATTTGTAAGAGGCTCTGATGTGGGTCTCAGTCCATTAGTGTTGCACAAGTAGTCTAATAACACTGTTGAACAGGGGTCTCCAACTCTGGAGATCTATCTCCAACTCCTGGAGATCTATGAGTGGTGCAGGCTTTCGTTCCAGCCCAGCGCCAACACAGCTGATGCAAGTTATTATGGTCCAGAGTCAGACTGAAGACCATGATGAATTGATTTTGTTTAGTAGGTATGTTAGTGATGGATTGAAGCAAAACCCTGCACATCCAGATTCTCTCCAGTGCCAGGGTTTGGGGAAACCTGTTGTAGAAGCATGGTAGGTTAGCCAACAGCATGATGAACAGAATATACCACCGTAGCTATAAGGCTTAAATTTAAAAAATAATAAAATGTGACAGATGAGACTGTTCTCAGTCTTGCCCATTCATCTGGGTTTGTTTAGATAGTTTCTCATCCACAGTGTTCTGCATTTCTCTCTCTCGCTCCATATACTGTATCTACCAATGGTTTCTGTCTGTCTTTCTATCTCTCTCGCTTTGTCTCACACACTCTCTTGCTTTATACAGTATCTCTACCCCTTTCTCTGTCTGTGCCTGTCTCTCCTTATTTTTCTCCCTCCCTCTCCATATTTACCTGTCACGTTATGAGTAATATGTCCACACAACAAGATGTCCTGCTTCACTAACACTAACACATTGAGTAGCAGCTCACTGACTTCTGGTTCGTTTACATTTCATTTTGATGAGCTGAAATTCTAATAAACAATATGTTTCAACCTCTTCTGTTGTTTATCATTGCTTGTGTGTATATAACTGACACGGTGCTCTGGTCAGCCCATATTCATCTCTCTTTAGACCTGTATTGCAGTTCAGAGTGAATCAGTGAACTTCGAGGTAGTGAAGCATTGAAGGAGTGAGGAAGGAAGGAAGGGAGGGAGATAGGAAGGGAGGTATTGAAACATGGTCTGAGGATTTACATCAGCTAGGCTCAACAAGCCAGCCAGTTAACATTGCCAAACACTCAGTGTGAGGGAGGAGTACATCATGAGTAAACTATTAGAGTGAGGCACAGGTCTCTGGAGTGGTCTGCCTGGGATGAACCAACACTGACAGATGTTTACAGAGTGGTAATGAAGAGGCAGTCATCTAGGCCCGTTTCCTATTAAATGACTTGGTTAGCATCCAGCCTCGTCTCCCACAAATCTCTGGCTACATTGTGTTATACATACACATACTCAGCTAGCAGGGCTGCTGTCTCAAGGTGGTTCTGTTTGTGTTCTGGGAAGCATAAACATCACGGTTGAAAGCATAACCGTGTGTCTCATTAGTCTTGTTTAGAGGACATTTGGGGACTCAGAGAAGAGTGTGTATCTGTCGGTCTATTCGGTGTTCTAGAGACATTTCCAAAGGCAGGGGCTAAGAGAAAGCACAGCGATTGAAACTGACTACATTTGTACTAGAGGTCGACCGATTAATCGGAATGGCCGATTAATTAGGACCGATTTCAAGTTTTCATAACAATCGGAAATCAGTATTTTTGGACGCCGGATTGGCCGATTTAAAAAAATAATAATAATAATTTTAATCTTTAACTAGGCAAGTCAGTTAAGAACACATTCTTATTTTCAATGACGGCCTAGAAACAGTGGGTTAACATTTACATTTACATTTAAGTCATTTAGCAGACGCTCTTATCCAGAGCGACTTACAAATTGGTGCTTTCACCTTATGACATCCAGTGGAACAGCCACTTTACAATAGTGCATCTAGGTCTTTTAAGGGGGGTGAGAAGGATTACTTTATCCTATCCTAGGTATTCCTTAAAGAGGTGGGGTTTCAGGTGTCTCCGGAAGGTGGTGATTGACTCCGCTGTCCTGGCGTCGTGAGGGAGTTTGTTCCACCATTGGGGGGCCAGAGCAGCGAACAGTTTTGACTGGGCTGAGCGGGAACTGTACTTCCTCAGTGGTAGGGAGGCGAGCAGGCCAGAGGTGGATGAACGCAGTGCCCTTGTTTGGGTGTAGGGCCTGATCAGAGCCTGGAGGTACTGAGGTGCCGTTCCCCTCACAGCTCCGTAGGCAAGCACCATGGTCTTGTAGCGGATGCGAGCTTCAACTGGAAGCCAGTGGAGAGAGCGGAGGAGCGGGGTGACGTGAGAGAACTTGGGAAGGTTGAACACCAGACGGGCTGCGGCGTTCTGGATGAGTTGTAGGGGTTTAATGGCACAGGCAGGGAGCCCAGCCAACAGCGAGTTGCAGTAATCCAGACGGGAGATGACAAGTGCCTGGATTAGGACCTGCGCCGCTTCCTGTGTGAGGCAGGGTCGTACTCTGCGGATGTTGTAGAGCATGAACCTACAGGAACGGGCCACCGCCTTGATGTTATTTGAGAACGACAGGGTGTTGTCCAGGATCACGCCAAGGTTCTTAGCGCTCTGGGACGAGGACACAATGGAGTTGTCAACCGTGATGGCGAGATCATGGAACGGGCAGTCCTTCCCGGGAGGAAGAGCAGCTCCGTCTTGCCGAGGTTCAGCTTGAGGTGATGATCCGTCATCCACACTGATATGTCTGCCAGACATGCAGAGATGCGATTCGCCACCTGGTCGTCACAAGGGGGAAAGGAGAAGATTAATTGTGTGTCGTCTGCATAGCAATGATAGGAGAGACCATGTGAGGTTATGACAGAGCCAAGTGACTTGGTGTATAGCGAGAATAGGAGAGGGCCTAGAACAGAGCCCTGGGGACACCAGTGGTGAGAGCACGTGGTGAGGAGACGGATTCTCGCCACGCCACCTGGTAGGAGCGACCTGTCAGGTAGGACGCAATCCAAGCGTGGGCCGCGCCGGAGATGCCCAACTCGGAGAGGGTGGAGAGGAGGATCTGATGGTTCACAGTATCGAAGGCAGCCGATAGGTCTAGAAGGATGAGAGCAGAGGAGAGAGAGTTAGCTTTAGCAGTGCGGAGCGCCTCCGTGATACAGAGAAGAGCAGTCTCAGTTGAATGACTAGTCTTGAAACCTGACTGATTTGGATCAAGAAGGTCATTCTGAGAGAGATAGCGGGAGAGCTGGCCAAGGACGGCACGTTCAAGAGTTTTGGAGAGAAAAGAAAGAAGGGATACTGGTCTGTAGTTGTTGACATCGGAGGGATCGAGTGTAGGTTTTTTCAGAAGGGGTGCAACTCTCGCTCTCTTGAAGACGGGAGGGACGTAGCCAGCGGTCAGGGATGAGTTGATGAGCGAGGTGAGGTAAGGGAGAAGGTCACCGGAGATGGTCTGGAGAAGAGAGGAGGGGATAGGGTCAAGCGGGCAGGTTGTTGGGCGGCCGGCCGTCACAAGACGCGAGATGTCATCTGGAGAGAGAGGGAGAAAGAGGTCAGAGCACAGGGTAGGGCAGTGTGAGCAGAACCAGCGGTGTCGTTTGACTTAGCAAACGAGGATCGGATGTCGTCGACCTTCTTTTCAAAATGGTTGACGAAGTCATCTGCAGAGAGGGAGGAGGGGGAGGGGGAGGAGGATTCAAGAGGGAGGAGAAGGTGGCAAAGAGCTTCCTAGAGTTAGAGGCAGATGCTTGGAATTTAGAGTGGTAGAAAGTGGCTTTAGCAGCAGAGACAGAGGAGGAAAATGTAGAGAGGAGGGAGTGAAAGGATGCCAGGTCCGCAGGGAGGCGAGTTTTCCTCCATTTCCGCTCGGCTGCCCGGAGCCCTGTTCTGTGAGCTCGCAATGAGTCGTCGAGCCACGGAGCGGGAGGGGAGGACCGAGCCGGCCTGGAGGATAGGGGACATAGAGAGTCAAAGGATGCAGAAAGGGAGGAGAGGAGGGTTGAGGAGGCAGAATCAGGAGATAGGTTGGAGAAGGTTTGAGCAGAGGGAAGAGATGATAGGAGGAGAGAGTAGCGGGGGAGAGAGAGCGAAGGTTGGGACGGCGCGATACCATCCGAGTAGGGGCAGTGTGGGAAGTGTTGGATGAGAGCGAGAGGGAAAAGGATACAAGGTAGTGGTCGGAGACTTGGAGGGGAGTTGCAATGAGGTTAGTGGAGGAACAGCATCTAGTAAAGATGAGGTCGAGCGTATTGCCTGCCTTGTGAGTAGGGGGAAGGTGAGAGGGTGAGGTCAAAAGAGGAGAGGAGTGGAAAGAAGGAGGCAGAGAGGAATGAGTCAAAGGTAGACGTGGGGAGGTTAAAGTCGCCCAGAACTGTGAGAGGTGAGCCGTCCTCAGGAAAGGAGCTTATCAAGGCATCAAGCTCATTGATGAACTCTCCGAGGGAACCTGGAGGGCGATAAATGATAAGGATGTTAAGCTTGAAAGGGCTGGTAACTGTGACAGCATGGAATTCAAAGGAGGCGATAGACAGATGGGTAAGGGAGAAAGAGAGAATGACCACTTGGGAGAGATGAGGATCCCGGTGCCACCACCCCGCTGACCAGAAGCTCTCGGGGTGTGCGAGAGCACGTGGGGCGGACGAAGAGAGAGCAGTAGGAGTAGCGGTGTTGTCTGTGGTGATCCATGTTTCCGTCAGAGCCAAGAAGTCGAGGGACTGGAGGGAGGCATAGGCTGAGATGAACTCTGCCTTGTTGGCCGCAGATCGGCAGTTCCAGAGGCTACCGGAGACCTGGAACTCCACGTGGGTCGTGCGCTGGGACCACCAGATTAGGTGGCCGCGGCCATGCGGTGTGGAGCGTTTGTATGGTCTGTGCAGAGAGGAGAGAACAGGGATAGACAGACACATAGTTGACAGGCTAGAGAAGAGGCTATGCTAATGCAGAGGAGATTGGAATGACAAGTGGACTACACGTCTCGAATGTTCAGAAAGTTAAGCTTACGTAGCAAGAATCTAATTGACTAAAATGATTAAAATGACACAGTACTGCTGAGGTAGGCTAGCTGCGTTGTTGACACTACCCTAATCAAGTCGTTCCGTTGAGTGTGAAGTTTTTACAATGCTGCTTTTCGGGGGCAAGCTGGCTAGCTAGCAGTGTTGGTTACGTTACGTTGCGTTAGGAGAACGACAATAGCTGGCTAGCTAACCTAGAAAATCGCTCTAGACTACACAATTATCTTTGAAACAAAGACGGCTATGTAGCTAGCTATGTAGCTAGCTACGATCAAACAAATCACACCGTTGGGACTGTAATGAAATGAAATGAAAATATGATACTACCTGTGGAGCGAAGCGGAATGCGACCGGAATGCGAAAGTTCTATTCAGTAGAACTTTCGCATGTATAGCCTAATTATAGTAATAAAGCTCTCCTCTAAAAAGGGGGTGGAGGATGCTGCCTCGTTCAGGGGCAGAAAGACAGATTTTCACATTGTCAGCTCGGAGGATCCAATCTTGCAACCTTACAGTTAACTAGTCCAATGCAATAACGACCTGCCTCTCTCTCGTTGCACTCCACAAGGAGACTGCCTGTTACACAAATGCAGTAAGCCAAGGTAAGTTGCTAGCTAGCATTAAACTTATCTTATAAAAAACAATCAATCATAATCACTAGTTAACTACACATGGTTGATGATATTACTAAATATTATCGAGCGTGTCCTGTGTTGCATATAATCTGACTGAGCATACAAGTATCTAAGTATCTGACTGAGCGGTGCTAGGCAGAAGCAGGCCCGTAAACATTCATTCAAACAGCACTTTCGTGCGTTTTGCCAGCAGCTGTTTATGACTTCAAACCTATCAACTCCGAGATGAGGCTGGTGTGACCGAAGTGAAATGGCTGGCTAGTTAGCGCGCACTAATAGCGTATCAAACTTCACTTGCTCTGAGCCTTGGGGTGGTTGTTTCCTTTGCTCTGCATGGGTAACGCTGCTTCGATGTGGTGGCTGTTGTCGTTGTGTTGCTGGTTCGAGCCCAGGGAGGAGCGAGGAGAGGGACGGAGGCTATACTGTTACACTGGCAATACTAAAGTGCCTATAAGAACATCCAATAGTCAAAGGTTAATAAAATACAAATGGTATAGAGGGAAATAGTCCTATAATAACTACAACCTAAAACTTCTTACCTGGGAATATTGAAGACTCATGTTAAAAGGAACCACCAGCTTTCATATGTTCTCATGTTCTGAGAAAGGAACTGAAACGTTACCTTTCTTACATAGCACATATTGCACTTTTACGTTCTTCTCCAACACTTTATTTTTAGCATTATTTAAACCAAATTGAACATGTTTCATTATCTACTTGAGGCTAAATTTATTTTATTGATGTATTATATTAAGTTAAAATAAGTGTTAATTCAGTATTGTTGTAATTGTCATTATTACAAATACATAAAATTGTAATCGACCGATTATTCGGTATCGGCTTTTTTGGTCCTCCAATAATCGGTATCGGTATCGGCGTTGAAAAAGCATAATCGATGACCTCTACTTTGTACATCTAGAATAGATTCCCCAGGTCAGTGGGGTTCTAAAGTACTGTACCAATGTTCCACCCTGGTGGAGTTTAAAGGGGATAGTTAATTTGAAGTCAGCTGTAAGACAATAACTCAGTTGTGGAAATAGGTCATAGAATGTACTGTACATGTGTCAAAACTACCGGACAGTTAAGTCGGTCACCCATAGACGTGCAACCATGTGTGCCTGTCACCCAGAGACCGATATGTCTCCTAAGAGGATTTACGTTATGATACTGTCAGGTAGTCTACTGGTTAATTATAACACCACAAGCAGCAACAGAACCATACCAATTCTGATGTAATAATTAACATTTTGTTTATCTAAGCCCAACAGGATCTGCTTGTTCTGCTTGTTGCGGGATCACACTGGTAGAGGGAGTCACTGAAAGGTATGGAGAAGAACTGGATCGAACAAGGGCAGTATGACCGTATGAATTCTTGTTGAGATAATGCACACACACATACATGCACGTACAGATGCAGGCATGCACGCACAGTCACACATAATCATTAAGTGAAATGCCTTGGACCTTGAATCCATCTTGAAAACCTCAATGTTCCACTGTTACGTAGTAAAGCACACCCTATCCGGTGGCTCACCATACAGTGAGCCAGCAGTCCTCCTTGGTCAGAGAGAAGCTGTACCGACACTCGGCTCACCCTGATGTTGCCCAAAACTCTGACACATGAGGGTCGTGTTCATTAAGGCACACTGTTGAAAAATATTTTGCAACATCAGGGTGTGCCGAACAAGTTCAGATAGTACCATTTTGGACTGTTTTCTTACGTTTCGTGCCTACTGATCAAGATCCAATACCAGTCTTTAATTTGTCATGGAGTTCTCACAGGACAATCAGAGAGGGATTGTGAGAGAGAGATTCTTAGTTACCTTCTAAACAGGGTTTCTTCACCTCCAGATTTCAAGGATAACATTCTATGTTTGATAAGATTCTTACCAGTTTCCATGTTTCAGAGAAGTGGGGAAATATCATTCATACTTCTTGTAAACTTGGCTACGACACATTTATTCACTAAGACTGATAACAGAAAGTAGTTCAGAGTGATTAGACATCAGTTATATTGAGTCCTTTGTCTGAAATATTTGAAAGGTTTGATCCGACCCACCACAACTGATTCAGCTAATTCAATTATTGGTAATATTTTTTTTAGTTGAACCAGGTGTGTAAGTGCTAGTCTAACAAAAATATTCACCACCTATGGATCCCTAAGGAATGGATTGAGAGACTATTTTAGGACCCTTTCCTAGAGTCAGAGGAGATGAGAGAGAGAGGGGTTGAACAGGTGAAACATCATAAAAGTGATTCAGAATAATTAGTATAATATTCCATCTCTTTTATCCTTCACATCTCTCATGTTTCCCTGTTCTCTATGCTTTTCCTACGGCTAGGGCCTTGGGCGGTTGCATAGCTGTCTCTTGAGAGAGCTGGTTAAACAATACAGACACACATACAAAGAGATGCGCACACACCCAGGGTTGGGGAGTAACTGATTACATCTAAAATATTTGTAATCAGATTAGAAATACTTTTGGAAAACTAGATTACTTCTTGGATTGCTTTAAAATAATTTCTGTTCTCAATGACTTTCAATTTGGCTTTGAAAAAATGCGGAAGTTTAAAGGTGCACTTTGCAGAAATAGCTCTGCCATTTCCTGGTTGCTAAAATTCTAATAGTTAACCTAATCCATAGCCCCAAAAATATATTTTCAACTGTTTGAAGCTGGTGTACAAAAGCAAAAGTAAAAGACGCAAAAACTAAACTTTAGACTGGGAAGTATAGAAATAGTGCACCGAACAGATCTACCACTTCTTAAACTTGATTTCACAAAAAAACGACAGGTCACTTTCTATGTGAATTTGGTCAGGTCGCCCCAAAAAGTTACATAGTGCATCTTTAAATTTGTTCCTCCTGGGCAAGTCAGAGACCACTATGATCACACACCAAATGCTTTTGATGGGTCATTTTTGTTTTCTTCTAATGCATCTTTAAGGGAAAGTGATCCAAAAGTAATGGAAAGTAATCAGATTACATTACCGAGTTTGGGTAATCCAAAAGTTATGTTACTGATACAAATTATGTACAGGTAAGTAGTAACTATAATGGATTACATTTAGAAAGTAGCCTGCACACAAACGAATAAACATGCACACAAAAGAATAAACAAATAATTTATGCACAGACGTTCCAGCATCTTCAGGTAGTTTAGCCTGATGGCTCTGCCACAAAGACAGGGTCAAAAAACAAAGCCAGTATGTCATTGTGACTCATCTCAACCTAGGCGAGGACACACACTGGTTTCGTAATCATAATACACACGCATTATTCTGACACTACATACACTGGATATATCATTGTCTTCCAGTACTGCCACATCATTCCATTGAAAACCCAAACACTGCTTGTTAATCAGGTTCTAAGGCTGTGTGTGAGTCATATTGTCGTAAGCAAGCACAGCGCAGACATGTGATATTTCCAATCTGCAAAGAGTTACCATTAGAGATGGACAGGTAACTGCCAAAATAAAGGAAACACTTGAGTAAATGAGGAATACAAAGTATATTGAAAGCAGGTGCTTCCACACTGGTGTGGTTCCTGACTAAATTAAACAGTTAACACCCCATCATGATTAGGGTCATGTATAAAAATGCCAGTTGCTCCTTATTTTACCTACCATGGCTAGTGACTTTGAAAGAGGGGTCTCAAAGGTTTAAAGTGTGTGTGTGTGTGTGTGTGTGTGTGTGTGTGTGTGTGTGTGTGTGTGTGTGTGTGTGTGTGTGTGTGTGTGTGTGTGTGTGTGTGTGTGTGTGTGTGTGTGTGTGTGTGTGTGTGTGTGCGCGTGTGTGTGTGTCTCAGTCCAATTGAACACTTATGGGAAATTCTGGAGTGGCGCCTGAGACAGTGTTTTCCACCACCATCAACAAAACACCAAATGATGGAATAATGATTTCGCATCCCCCCCAATAGAGTTCCAGACACATTTAGAATCTATTCCAAAGCACATTGAAGCTGTTCTGGTGGCCTGACGCCCTATTAAGACACTTTATGTTGGACCCTCAGAAATTGATAGCTTGTTACAACATGCATTTGACCAAAACTGGATCACCAAGCGTGAGCACAAATCCCTAAATGTCACCTATCCAGTCACCCCAGTCCTTAATTCCCTTCTGAAAGTACATAAGAACCCTGCTCACCCTCCACCCAGACGTATTATCAACGGCATAGAATCAGTCACAGACCCCCTTTCGAAATTCATAGATTTTTTTCAGATTTTTTTATTTAAGTTGCCATCCTTTTTAAGACACAAAGTATCTACTCAACTGCTTAAATGACTGTCAAATTTATTCAGATGTACTACTCATTACTCGTGTTCACAATGAAGACAATAACCCTTTAACCCATATTATGCTTTGGAAGCGCTAAATTGACAACATCATTTTATTTAGGTGTTTATCTAAAGAGAATCTGGATTACTTTGTTATCTGAACAACACAATGACTTTCCTCTAATTCACTGTTGAAAGTGACCCCAACAGCATCAACTTCCTAGATCTCAAAATATTCAAGGATGATCAAAATCCACACTACCATCTATCGGAAACCAAGAGAGGAATACTGTCCTCCTCTTCAATAGTAATCATCCGTGACATCTCAAAACAGATATCCCGACTGCCCAGTTTCTACGCCTGAGTCGCAACTGCTCTACACTCAAAGAGCTGACACAGGTTCCAGAGGATATTGTAGTCCAATCCTCCAGTGCGCCCACCTCCAGGCTCAGGACATGCCCAGACTGTCACTTCTAGCTCAGAAGCCCCAAATGAACAGCATGGCATGACTGTGCATTGTAACATGACTTCAGTCATTGTTCAAATCAAAAATGCCAAAACAGTAGCCTATTCTACAAACTGACTGGACAAATACTGGTTCAATCAACATTGTTTCCACGTATTTCAACCCCCAAAATAAATGTGTTGAATCAACTTGAATCAACTTGTAAAACTGTTTGGATTAGAACGTGAGGGCATTTTGTCATTTTTTAACCCAACTTTTAACCTAAATCCAATTACATGGTAATTTTTTGTTGTTGGTTTTACAATGATTTCACGTTAGTTGACAACTCAACCAAAAGTCAATCAAAAATGTGCCCAGGCAGGATGCTCCAGCCTCTGGCGGAAAATCCCCCTCTGTTCGCATATAGAGGAGCACGCACAATCAGGGACACCCTCGTCCAATCTTTCCAAAAGCCTGACCGTTCAAGCTGGTTACCTCTACACGGAACTATAAGTGTGGAAGATGTGCTCAATGTAACAACACAGCAAACTGTAAGTACTTCACACACCCTTTACCTGGGCGAAAGTTCTACCAGAGACAGTTCATCAATTGTAACTCCACCAACATTATGTATATTCTTACATGCCCATGTGGTACAGCCTACAGTATGTGGGCCAAACAAAAAGATGTTTAAAAATAAGAATATCTGAACATAAAACAGCTATCTGCACTGGCAATATTAAATATGCTATGGCAAAACACTACTTAGAAGCCATATGTGTATATGTATTTGTATATACTGTATAATGTCACCGTTTGTTTTGAATACCACTATGCACCACCCTCACACAGGTCTGGGCAATTAATTATGTAATTATCACCTTGGCACTTGCATAAAAAAAACTGTGGCTTTGGCACATCTCCCAATGAGCTGATGAAGGCATCACTGCCGAAGCATGTTAGCATGCCCAGCCTAAAATAGAAAGGTGAAATGAGGTGAAGTCTTTTTTGTCTTCGAAAATACATAAATTGAGTGAAGCCTTTCCCAATTTCCTTGGGATTTCATGTGAAGTCATTGTCATGTACAGTGCCTTCAGAAAGTATTCACACCCCTTGACTTTTTCCACATTTGGTTGTGTTACAAAGTGAGATTGAAATTGATTTAAATGTAGTTTTTGTCAATGATCTACACAAAATACTTAACGTCAATGTGGAGGAAGAATTATCTTTAATAAGAAAAGGAAAATAAAACACTAATATATCTTGATTAGATAAGTATTCAACACCCTGAGTCAATACCTGTTATAATCCCCTTTGGCTGTGCTTACAGAGTCTTTGTGGGTAAGTCTATAAGAGCTTTGCACACTTGGTTTGTACAATATTTGCCCATTAGTCTTAAAGAATGTGTCAAGCTGTGTCAAGTTGGTTGTTGATCATTGCTAGACAGTCCTTTTCAAGTCTTGTCATAGATTGTCAAGCCAATATTAGTAATAACTAGGTCACTCGGGAAAATTCCATGTAATCTTGGTAAGCAACTCCAGTTTACATTTGGCCTTTTTTCAGGTTATTGTCCTCCAAGAGAGGTCCTCCAAGAGAGAGAGAAAGAGAGAATTAGAGAGAGCACACTTAAATTCACACAGGACACCGAATAGGACAGGAGGGGTACTCCAGATATAACAAACTGACCCTAGCCCCCCCGACACATAAACTACTGCTACTTTTAAAATCACCATTGGCCTCATGGTGATTGCTTCCTGGTGGCTTACTCTGCTAAAGCAGTTGACTCCCAATCAATAGTGCACAGTCTAGCGTGGGTTCGAGCCCCCTTTGCAGCAAGCTTATTTATTGGGACGCCGAGTGGTGAAGCGGTCTCTGGCACTGCATCTCAGTGCTAGAGGCGTCGCTAAAGACCCTGGTTTAATTCCAGGCTGTATCACAACCGGCCATGATTGGGAGTCCCATAGGGTGGTGCACAATTGGCCCAGCATCGTCCAGGTTAGGGTTTGGCCAGGGTAGGCTGTCATTGTAAATAAGAATTTGTTGTTAACTGACTTGCCTAGTTAAATAAAGGTTAAATAAATACATCTCTGAGCGGTTTCCTTCCTCTCTGGCAACTGATTTAGGAAGGGTGCCTGTATCTTTGTAGTGACTGGGTATATTGATACACCATACAAAGTGTCAAATTAATAACTGCAACATACTCAAAGGGATATTCAATGTCTGTTTCGTTTTTTTACCCATCTACCAATAGGTGCCCTTCTTTGCGAACCAAGGGAAAAACTCCCTGGACTTTGTGGTTGAATCTGTGTTTGAAATTCACTGCTCGACTTAGGGACCTTACACATAATTGTATGTGTGGGGTACAGAGATTGGGTAGTCATTTAAAAAGAATGTTAAACACTATTATTGCACACATAGTGAGTCCATGCGACTTATAATGTGACAATTTTACTCCTGAACTTATTTAGGCTTGCCATAACAAAAGGGTTGACTACTTATTGGCTCAAGACAATTCAGCTTTACATTTTTTATTAATTTGAAAACACTTATTAGAACATACTTTCTATTTGACATTATGGGGTATTGTGTGTAGATCAGTGAGGTTGGGCACCTGTTACACACTCCACTTTCTGTTGGTGTTTCCTTTGTAACAACTGTTTGTTGACTAATGTTTTGAATACCACTATGCGTTTCCTTGTATTTTGTTGAAAACATTTAGGAGTACTGCCATTTCCCAGTGTTCTTGGGATTTCGTTTGAAGTCATTGTCATATATGGCAGAGCAGCCAATGAAGCGAGAGAGCGCACCTGTTACCCACTCCACCTTATGTTGGTGTTTCCTTTGTATGGGAAATTACCTGTATATGGGTCAGTGTCAATAGTACAATTTACTAGCTGGGTCTGTGTGTGAATGAACCATCTACTATTGAGGTTTAAATTGACTACAATACCAAGCATTCACCATCTCTCTCTCTCATACACACACCCACACACACTGACACTCATGCAGTGCACCTCAGGTATCTGTGACTAACTTGACATTAACGTGACATGAATTCCAACAGCAGGGGACAAACTTCACAGATTCTGCTCTACTAAAGCACAACATTGCTGAAACAAGCAGAACATTTCATCTGCAAGTAGCATACAGAGCTATCACAGGAATATATGTATGCACAATGTGCACAAAGGGAAGCCTTCACCAGGTGCCTGCCGTCTCTATCTAGAAGGGGGGGGGCTGAGTATGAGAAAGTGTATGTATGAATGTTCATGTTTATGCTTTATTCTACTGATCAATATTATAATCCATATTTCATGAATTTTGAATTATATTCACACTTTCATAATTTCACCCTCTCTCCTCCCTCTATTCCTGACCACAGGTGACAAGCTGCACCTGTGACCAGTGGGGATCCTATACTGAACAAAAATATAAATGTAAAGTGAAGGTCCCAGATTTCATGAGCTGAAATAAGAAATCCCAGAAATGTTCCATAGGCACAAAAAGCTTATATTATGTGCACAAATTTGTTCACAACCCTATTGGTGAGCATTTCTCCTTTGCCAAGATAATTCATCTACCTGGAGTACTTCTGTCTGTAATAGAGCCCATTTGTGGGGGAAAAACTAATGCTGGTTTTCTGGGCCTGGCTCCCCAGGGGGTGTGCCTGGCTTCCAAGTTGGTGGGGCCATGCCCTCCCAGGCCCACCCATGGCTGCACCCCTGGTCCTGGGATTCTCTTCATAGATATAGCCCAGGAAACATGGTCCTGGGATTCTCTTCATAGATATAGCCCAGGAAACATGGTCCTGGGATTCTCTTCATAGATATAGCCCAGGCAACAACCTGCCTGTGACACACAAGTCAATGAGAAACAAGACATTCTGTATCTACATTCTGTATCTAATGTTTTCTGTGTGTGTGTCACGCCCTGATCTGTTTCACCTGTCTTTGTGATTGTCTCCACCCACCTCCAGGTGTCACCTGTTTCCTCATTAGTCCCTGGATACTTATTCCTGTGTTCCCTGGTTGTCTGTTGCCAGTTTGTCTTGTTTGTCAAGTCAACCAGTGTGGTTTTTCCAGTTTTCCCATTTCCCTGCTCCCCCCCCCCTCTTCTCTCTGTTTTGCTAGTCCTCCCAGTTGTGACCCTTGCATGTCTGGACTCTGAACCCACCTGCCTGACCATTCTGCTTGCCCTGACCCCGAGCCTGCCTGTCAATCTGTACATCTTGGACTCTGACCTGGTTTGCATCTTTTGCCTGTCCACGGCCATTCTCTTGCCTACCCCTTGAATTATAATAAATATCAGAAACTCAAACAATCTGCCTCCCGTGTCTGCATCTGGGTCTCGCCTTGTGCCCTTATAGTGTGAAGGGAACCATAGGGGGTCTGTGTAGCTATAGGGCATGTCATTGTTGTATCGATTATAGTTCCTTTATAAAAAGTGACATTTGTTATGTTGTTACTTGTTTAGAAGTGGCTTGGAAATTATGGTGTGACTGTTCTTGTGTGGGTTGGACAAAGATTATTGTGTAACGATGGACTCTTCTCTTCCAAAACAAACAGTCACTGTGGCTGTAGCACGCCATGCCAAGAGACGCCTCCCTGTTCCCTCCATGACCGGTTTAACTCCTAGACAGCCACGTGCTTCTGTTGTTAGATCAGCTGTCACCCACACGCAGGCATGTATGCACGCATACACACACACATACGCACACAAGTACATATGCGCACACACGCTTATGCAAGCGTGTGTACGCACAGTCGCACTCATGCACGCACAGTCGCACACACATACACGCTTCAGTTGTCACACACGCACACACATTCCTGTCAATCAAGCCTTTATCTTATTTTTGGGAAAATTAGACCATTCCGAAACTTTTCCAGAATTTTTTTTAATAACAAAAATCCCCCGGATTATAACACTGATGGTGATGTCCTTAAAACTGAAAATGTTACAACACGTATCTGCCTGTCAAAATATACAGTTGGAGGCTTACCACCAGTCTGAGTGACACAAATTCTCTAGACAAACAGGTCACAGTCTCTCAGCCAGACAACTAATCACTCTTGAATCTAGACAAACCGGAAATACTGGGTTGCATCTTAAGTCTAAAGTGACTTGCTCTCCTCGTCTCTCCTCTTCTTGTTTACTCTTCTATTTTTTTTACTGATCTGAAAACACAGGCTAGGTGAATTCATAGACTAGATTGGAACGTGAGGGAGTCCAATCCGGCCCGTGGGTGGTTTGAGTAAAAAACAAAAGGGGAACTCGAAACTTTGTAGAAATGATAATGGACCTACATTCATATAGTTTGTTAACTGTGTCCAGCTTGCTGATAATCACCGAAATTTAAGCTAGACAGAGAGCATAAAAAATTCCCAAAACGATAGAAGACTACTTTTTGTCAATTTTGACTGGGAGGAAATATAACCAATTTTCAGTGCGATCTTCCAGTCCTCGTTGAAGACCCGAAATCAGCCCCCAGGGCAAAAATAGTTTGACACCCCTGATTTAGACTATTAGGTCACACCCCTGGCCAGGTCTCTTAGCGACACGTCACCGTACACATCCACACCTGTCGACTGAAGTGTCATGACATCACACCCATTCACACTTTTTACTGCCATCTTCTTTTGAGATAACCACACATCAATCTAGATGGGAATTTGATAATAGTCTAGGCCTACCACATAGTTTCCACTGAGATTTGGCTAGAGGCGACACTGTGTCAAGAGAATGGCGTTTGTTATGCTGATTAGCTGCACTGAGACATGGATGTGTAGTGTGTAGACTTCTATGTCATACAGCCAGTTCACCCGTGATACAAGTCAGTATTCAATGTCCATCCACGTCTGAGGATGTCGGGAGATGACATAACAACCAACCACTAGGGGCAACCAGGAGCACTCTTCATTTCAAATATGTTTCCTTTTTGCTAGGGAATTGTAGACGGCGATGGTGGATGGCATCTGCCTGTGGTGCCTGTTTGAATCCAGCGATATAAAAATGTTTTTGAGATTTTTGTTTTAATTAAGCCTATCCCAAACCTTAAACCTTAACCATTCGGAGTTAATACCTAACCTTAAGATTTCTGACTTACTGGCTAAACGTAACCTTAAACACCTCGAAATGTGATGTTTGCAACAACTTAGAAATTTGATGTTTGAGAAATATGGATGAACATCTAATTCTGACATGAGACTGTGAGAGCTAGCTGGATCATAAATAGTAATAATTTGGAGGTTTTCTCCCCACAATGGTCATTCATTGAATATGGAGAAATGTATCTCAAGTATGGGCCTTGGTCAAAAGTAGTGCACTGAATAGGGTGCCATTTTGGATGCAGACAGGGTGTTAGAGACAGATAGAGGGGTGAATCAGGGACCTTTGTACTTCAAATATTGACTGTGAGTCAATAACCCAGCCTCCAGCCCACCTACTGAGTCTATCTTTGATGCCTGCCTCCTCTGACCCTATAGCCTGTTACTCTGGCTGTGTGTGTATGTGGGTGCAGTCCAGCCCTACTCAATATATTTGTTTGATAATTCCGCCATCTATTGAATTTCCATTAGAATCACACTTGGCTGCAGTTCTACAATTTCTCCACTAGAGTTCATATGTGGCTTGGCTATTCTAGAGAGTAGTCAAAAACCAGATGGGGGAGAAAAATGGAGAGAAGCCACTTCAGAATACTATTGAGACACCAGGTCAACAATCTTGCTGTGGTTTATTAGAGGAGTCCCCAGCACAACGTGCACCTGAGTAAAGATCATGCTGTTTAATCAGCTTCTTGATATGCCACACCTGTCAGATGGATGGATTATTTTAGCAAAGAAGAAAGGGTTAGGGATGTAAACAAATTTGTGCACAAAATTTGAGAGAAATAAGCTTTTTGTGTGTATGAAAAATGTATGGGATCTTCAATTTCAGCTTCTGAAACCTGGGACCAACACTTTACATGTTGTGTTTATTTTTTCAAATCACTTGTCCATAGTCTGCCTATAGTTTTAATACCATATCCAACCTACTCCCAAATCCCAATGACGGGATGCTTTCTCTGTTGTCAGTCCCTAGAACATAGTATATATATTTTTTTGTATTCAGTATGGTATGACTCCCTCACTGCCTGTAGAACAGTCGATTATATAGTTTCTCTTCTTTCAGTATTGTATTCACCCGGTGTCACAGGAAGGCCAAGAAGATCATCAATGACCTCAGCCACCCGAGCAACGGCCTGTTCACCTTGCTACCTACCATCTAGAAGGTGGAGACAGTATACTGTAGGTGCATCAAAGCTGGGACCGAGAGCCTGAAAAACAGCTTGTATCTCCAGACCAACAGACTGTTAAATAGTCACCACTAGCCGGCCTCCTCCCAATACCCTGCCCTGAACTAGCCGGCTACCGCATGGTATTCTACCCTGTACCTTAGAGACTGCTGCCCTATGTACAGCAAATTTGTAAAGTATTCAGACTCCTTGACTTATTCCACATTTTGTTATGTTACAGACTTAGTCCAAAATGGATGGAGAGAAAAAAATCCTCACCAATCTACACACACTTCCCCATAATGACAAAGTTAAACAAGTTTTTAGGAATTTTATAAATGTATAAAAAAAAACACACACAAAAAAAACAACTTATTAACATAAGTATTCAGACCCTTTGCTATGAGACTTGAAATTGAGCTCAGGTGCATCCTGTTTCCATTGGTCATCCTTGAGATGTTTCTACAAATTGATTGGAGTCCACCTGTGGTAAATTCAATTGATTGGACATGATTTGGAAAGGCACACACCCATCTATATAAGGTCCCACAGTTGACAGTGCATATCAAAGCAAAAGCTAAGCTATTAGCTATGAGCTCTATGAGGAATTGTCTGTAGAGCTCCGAGACAGGATTGTGTCGAGACACAGATCTGGGGAAGGGTACCAAAAATGTCTGCAGCATTGAAGGTCTCCAAGAATCTCCAAGAACTGAGCAATCAGGGGAGAAGGGCTTTGGTCAGGGAGGTGACCAATTACCCGACGGTGACTCTGACAAAGCGTACCTCTGTGGAGATGGGAGAACCTTCTAGAAGGACAACCATCTCTGCAACACTCCACCAATCAGGCCTTTATGGTAGAGTTGCCAGACAGAAGCCACTCCTCAATAAAAGGCACATGACAGCCCGCTTGGAGTTTGCCAAAAGGCACATAAAGGACTCTCAGACCATGAAAAACAAGAATAACTGGTATGATGAAACCAAGATTGAACTCTTTGGCTTGAATGCCACACGTCAAGTCTGGAGGAAACCTGGCGGTGACGCAGGGTGGTGGCAGCATCATGCTCTGGGGATGTTTTTTAGCGGCAGGGACTGGGAGACTAGTCAGGATCGAGGAAAAGATGAACGGAGCAAAGTACAGAGAGTCATTGATAAAAATCTGCTCCAGAGTGCTCAGGACCTCAGACTGATTCGAAGGTTCACCTTCCAACAGTACAACAACCCTAAGCACACAGCCAAGACAAAGCAGGAGTGACTTCGGGACAAGTCTTTTAATGTCCTTGAGTGGCCCAGCCAGAGCTAGAAGGTGGAGACAGTGGAGAGACCTGAAAATAGCTGTGCAGCGACACTCCCCATCCAACCTGACAGAGCTTGAGAGGATCTGCAGAGAAGAATGTGAGAAACTCCCCCCCAAAAATAAAATACAATTTAATTAGACACATACACATGGTTAGCAGATGTTAATGCTAGTGTAGCGAAATGGTTGTGCTTCTAGTTCCGACAGTGCAGTAATATCTAACAAGTAATCTAACAATTTCACAACAACTACCTTATACACACATGTGTAAAGAGATGAATAAGAGTATGGACATATACATATATGGATGAGCGATGGCCGTGCGGCATAAGCAAGATGCAGTAGATGATATAGAGTACAGTATATACATATGAGATGAGTAATGTAGGTTATGTAAACATTATATCAAGTGGCATTTTTTAAAGTGACTTGTGATTCATTTATTACATCCAGGTGTGCCACATTTACATTTATTACATACAGGTGTGCCAAGCTTGTAGCTTCATACATAAGAAGACTCTAAGCTTTAATCGCTGCCAAAGACGCTTCAACAAAGTACTGAGTAATGGGGCTGAATACTTATGTAAATGTGATATTTCAACAACAAAAAAATTATATAAAAAACAGTTTTTTCTTTGTCATTATGGGGTATTATATTAGTCACCACTAGCCGGCCTCCTCCCAATACCCTGCCCTGAACTAGCCGGCTACCGCCTGGTATTCTACCCTGTACCTTAGAGACTGCTGCCCTATGTACAGCAAATATTCATATACTGTCCATACTATCTATACACACCATAATATACATATAGATTTATATTCCAGTGCTGATATTTCTTGATGTCTTTCTTTACATTTTTAGGGATTAGTTGTTTTGTATGGTTCGGTAATACTGAACTGATGGAGCTGGAAACATAAGCATTTTGATGTACCTGCGATAACATCTGCAAAATATGTGTACGTGACCAACAAACTTTGATTTGGTTTGATTTGACCCTAGTAAAAGTTTAGGAAAGCTCTCTTAGCCTGGCTGGCTGACTGGATGACATCTGTGTGGGCGAGCTGCTCCAGGATTACATTTCTATAATTTTGATGGGAGGGATTTCACATACAGCCAGCCAGGACTAATGGACCAGCCATACTACTCACTGTGGTTAATTTAGTAATGAGAAATGGGAGGGATGGGGGAAATGATGAAGTTTTGCATTTTTCAAACCTGATTTGCTAGTTTTTCTTTAGTCTAAGTTTGATACAAATATTTGTATATATGATTTAACTATTACCATATGTAACACTTTTTTTGTTTCTGTGTTGAGGATAGAAAGCATGTGTGGGAGGCTAAGAGCCACTTGGGTTTATAGTTTGTGTTTGTTTTTTGGGATGTCACTTCCTGCACATGGAGGAGGGTAATATATAAAGTGATGGTTAGATTATGTTTAAATTATGAAGTCAATCTGCATGTGACCTGGATTTAAAAGGAATATCGCAGGGTAGCCTAGTGGTTAGAGCGTTGGACTAGTAACCAGAAGTTTGCAAGTTCAAACCCCTGAGCTGACAAGGTACAAATCTGTCGTTCTGCCCCTGAGCAGGCAGTTAACCCACTGTTCCTAGGCTGTTATTGAAAATAAGAATGTCTTCTTAACTGACTTGCATAGTTAAATAAAATAAACATTAATAAAGAGACTGGTGTAAAAAGATGGTGAAATGAAACTCTCTGTTGCTCATGTTTACACCAATCCAATGCCTTTTAACTTTAGTAATACATCAAGTTAGAACCAAGTTAGCTACCTAGCTTCTTTCCCTGTTGGCTAGTGATAGCTAGTGATAGTGACACACAGAGCTAGGCCTATTTGAAACATCGCTTGGCCACATTTACCTGCCAGGATCCTATGGTTCTAATGTTGAATTTAGCCTTAAAATGCTTTTGGGAAACCGGGCCCAGATTAAGTAGCTTGTAAACCACCCAAAGTCTTGAAAACCCAAATAGATTTTTGTCCAAAGTGTAGAAAAAAAACTAAAACGTAAGATATTTCATGATGGTTTTTATTTTATTTTAATTTGTTTTGGAGCTAAAGATAATAGTTTCAGTATAGTTTTAGTTTTTCAAACAGGTTTGTTAATTATTTTATTTCAGTTTACTAAACGTTTTTTTTCATTATTAGTTTTCATTTTAGTTTCAGTTTACTATAATAATCTTGGGATGCACACGCACGCACGCACGCACACACACACACACACACACACACACACACACACACACACACACACACACACACACACACAAGGACCACATATTAAACCTGGCTCATTGTTTCTCTGGGTGTGCAGCAGGACGGAAGGTAAATATCAGGCCCCAGTGGACACAATACTTTTAACTGTTGCTCTTAGTTAAACACACGGTGTGCATGCGTGCGTGCGTGTGTTTGTGTATTTGTGTTATGTTGACATTTTGAATGTGTAACTTGCTGTCATTGTTCCTGAGTGGAAAACAGTTTTTTGAGTGTTTGCAGTGGAATGAAATAATGTTAAAGAATTAAACACAGACTGGAAACAGACTTAACATTGTGTAGCATCTAGTAATATCTAACAAGGAATCTAACAATTTCACAACAACTACCTTATACACACAAGTGTAAAGAGATGAATAAGAGTATGGACATGTACATATATGGATGAGCGATGGCCGTGCGGCATAGGCAAGATGCAGTAGATGGTATAGAGTGCAGTATATACATATGAGATGAGTAATGTAGGTTATGTAAACATTATATCAAGTGGCATTGTTTAAAGTGACTTGTGATTCATTTATTACATCCAGGTGTGCCACATTTGCATTTATTACATACAGGTGTGCCAAGCTTGTAGCTTCATACATAAGAAGACTCTTAAGATTTAATCGCTGCCAAAGACGCTTCAACAAAGTACTGAGTAATGGGGCTGAATACTTATGTAAATGTGATATTTCAATTTTTTTAGTTTTTATATAAAAAACAGTTTTTGCTTTGTCATTATGTAATATTGTGTGTAGATTGATAACGGAAATAAACAATTTAATCAACTTTAGAATAAGGTTGTAACAAAGCAAAATGTGGAAAAAGTCAAGGGGCCTGACTACTTTCCGAGTGAATTGCATGAACACTGGTCACATGAATAATGTTTACACACTGTTTTACCTACTTCATATGAATATAATGTAATACTGAACTGATGGAGCTGGAAACATAAGCATTTTGATGTACCTGCGATAACATCTGTCCCTGCGATAACATCTTAGAGAAATGTCATCATCAAATATTGTAAGAGTTTTCATTGTCTGCTTATATGCCACCTGTATTTATCCTACAGTTCTGACTTGGTGTTCTGAATTTTGTCGCTGTACAGCTCAGAAGTGCTGAATAAATTGTTATATTGACTACGTCCAACCTAGCTCGCTCAATAAAGTATTTTTTTAAAGGGGCTCATTAATTTAATGTCTTAATCAAAATTACGGATTGCCTCTTATCTTCCCGCCGTCCCCTTATACCATAGTTTGTACATCTCAATTGTCAGTAGAAACCACATTTGTTTAAGCAAGTCAGCCATATCAGCTATGTTTTTTTTAAAGCTAGTAAAGCCTGAATGAACTGTTTCACTGCTAGACAAGGCTCCACTGATAGCCAGGTGTAGCAGTGGTAAGGCGTTGGGACTGCTGTTGGGACTCTGCTGTTGGGACAGCTTTATGTAGGCCCTAACAGTTTTTGGGCCCCGTTTGTCACCGTTATAGTCCAATTAATATGTTGTTTAGTGTTGTGTCGTGTAGTGGCTTTGCTGGCATGCATTGATTTTTTTGTTGTTGTTGAGTTTGTCCCACCAAGATTTACATGCTAAAATCGCCACTGCGTAGCACATTGCATTTGATTGAAAGATGCGCACAGGCACCATTGATTAGAATGATCATTACCAGGTTTCTGCTCAATACAGGCCCATTAGTAACTCTGTCTGTCTGTCTGTCTGTCTGTCTGTCTGTCTGTCTGTCTGTCTGTCTGTCTGTCTGTCTGTCTGTCTGTCTGTCTGTCTGTCTGTCTGTCTGTCTGTCTGTCTGTCTGTCTGTCTGTCTGTCTGTCTGTCTGTCTGTCTGTCTGTCTGTCTGTCTGTCTGTCTGTCTGTCTGTCTGTCTGTCTGTCTGTCTGTCTGTCTGTCTGTCTGTCTGTCTGTCTGCCTGCGTGCGTGTGTGTGTGTGTACACATGAGGGACAGTGTGTTTGTGTCCATTTATTACCATTGCTGTAGACTCAACGATGCGTGGCCCAGTGTGATATAGCTGCATTGCAGCAGAGGCATCTTCTCAAACGTTCTCCTCTTTCACAATCAATACCCGGTCAAATAACTAATGATTCACTTATCATGGAGCAAACCATGACCCTTTTTTAGCTTGGTAACAAGCATGATCCTTTATAAGCTATATTAAAAGTGTATTTTATAAGGCAGCAAAAATGAGCAAAGTAAAGAAATTGGGCTCATCATTTGCACAATGTGATGTGAAGGGCAGTAACTCTGTTGGTAGACTTGGTACTAGCACACAGGGTAGTCGTTCTGCTACACAAACAAACTACAGAACTCCATATAGTGAAGCATTAAAACAGTGTGAACCAGTGTGTCCAACATGACACAACATTTAATATGAAATATTATGAAGTAATATCAGTTTAAACAAATCTATGCCCATTTCTCACCTCTACCTCCCTCTAATGTTGCTTTGACTAAATATGTCAGCCTACTTTTACAGGAAGAATGTGTCATTTGTCATGAGGCTGTACTGAAGCCTTTGTTATGTAAAGATCAGTCAGTTTTTGCCCCTGGACGAACCCCCCCCCCCCCCCCATAGTGGCGGTTCTGGCTTGTATGGCTCCCTGACGAACCCCCCAAAGTGGTGGTTCTGGCTTGTATGGCTCCCTGGACGACCCCCCCCCCAAAGTGGCGGTTCTGGCTTGTATGGCTCCCTGGACGAAACCTCCCAAAGTGGCGGTTCTGGTTTGTATGGCTCCCTGGATGAACCCCCCCAAAGTGGCGGTTCTGGCTTGTATGGCTCCCTGGACGAAACCTCCCAAAGTGGCGGTTCTGGCTTGTATGGCTCCCTGGACGAAACCTCCCAAAGTGGCGGGTCTGGCTTGTATGGCTCCCTGGACGAAACCTCCCAAAGTGGCGGTTCTGGCTTGTATGGCTCCCTGGACGAAACCTCCCAAAGTGGCGGTTCTGGCTTGTATGGCTCCCTGGACGAAACCTCCCAAAGTGGCGGTTCTGGCTTGTACGTCTCCCTGGACGAAACCTCCCAAAGTGGCGGTTCTGGCTTGTACGGCTCCCTGGACGAAACCTCCCAAAGTGGCGGTTCTGGCTTGTACGTCTCCCTGGACGAAACCTCCCAAAGCGGCGGTTCTGGCTTGTACGTCTCCCTGGACGAAACCTCCCAAAGCGGCGGTTCTGGCTTGTACGTCTCCCTGGACGAAACCTCCCAAAGCGGCGGTTCTGGCTTGTACGTCTCCCTGGACGAAACCTCCCAAAGCGGCGGTTCTGGCTTGTACGTCTCCCTGGACGAAACCTCCCAAAGCGGCGGTTCTGGCTTGTACGTCTCCCTGGACGAAACCTCCCAAAGTGGCGGTTCTGGCTTGTACGTCTCCCTGGACGAACCCCCCCCCAGACATTTGGAACAACACAAATAATCATAATATTTAAAACTATATAAGTATGAAATTATATACAAAAATAACTCATAAATATCAAAAAGTAAGAAAGACAAATATAAACAAATTGTAGTATATAAATACAAATAAAAAAGAGAATCAAATTATTACACTATTGCCCTATTGCTAACAAAAAACACACTAATAAATATAAATTGCACAAATCCTATATTACACAAATAGAATAGCACCCTTATAAAGAAGAGAACCTGATTATTGCACTAATGCAACTTCAAACGAGAAACACACAATCTAGGGCCGCAAGAGCCGCGGCTTTTGTGGAGTGATGGGTAACAATGCTTTGTGGGTGACTGTTGTTGATGTGTGCAGAGGGTCCCTGGTTTGCGCCCAGGTCCCTGGTCTATGAGTTTTGGTGGATGGCCCTCTTTTGGCAGGTTTGTTGTGGTGCCATATTCTTTCCATTTTGTAATAATGGATTTAATGGTGCTCCGTGGGATGTTTAAAGTTTTTT
This sequence comes from Oncorhynchus nerka, assembly GCF_034236695.1. Lineage (NCBI taxonomy): Eukaryota > Metazoa > Chordata > Actinopteri > Salmoniformes > Salmonidae > Oncorhynchus > Oncorhynchus nerka. The sequence continues at coordinate 27,754,213 of NC_088423.1, forward strand.
TTTTTTTTACCCAAACCTGATTTGTACGTCTCCGTTTGTCCCTGACCTGTTTGGAGAGGTCCTTGGTCTTCATGGTGCCGCTTGCTTTGTGGTGCCCCTTGCTTAGTGATGTTTCAGAACAGGTGTATATATACACTGAGATCATGTGACAGATTATGTGACACTTAGATTGCACACAGGTGGACTTTATTGAACTAATTATGTGAGTTCTGAAGGTAATTGGTTGCACCAGATCTTATTTTGTGTATGTCCGTTACATTAAATCCAAATAACAATCCATTTAAATTACAGGTTGTAATGTAACAGAATAGGAAAAATGCCAAGGGGGGTGAATACTTTCGCAAGCCACTGTAGATGGGCTACACTTCCTGAGACAGAGGGGCACTGTTTTGTTTGCTCAGATGCTTTCTCCGGTGAGATACATTCAGCCCCTAGCAAATTGAGGTTAATTTATGAAACAGAGAGACGAAGATAAATTATTTCTTGGTAAACTTTTTGGGGAAGCCTGGATTCCCTTGGTATCCATGAATACATGCCGCTGACCAATGCTACAAATGATTTCTCCCTCGCCCAACAAAATAATCATCACTTTCTTTTTACACTTTTAACTAGCGCCATGCTACTGTTGTTGCCAGCTAGCCAGCATAAACTAATCCCTTCGTCTCCACACTTGACTCTCAGCTGCACGACATATGTCCTCAATTTGAGCGCCATGCGTGTCCGTATAGCCTTTCCCCCTCAAGGCCCACATTCCCCCTCTCCCTTCTTCCTCCTTCCCTTCACTACCCTTCACTGAGTTTCTTATGGAGCAGGATCTCTGTGTGCCACAGGGAGAACAGGAGATTTGACCTTTCACCTTCTCTCTAGTCCACTGGCTTTACCTCCGTGGAGCTGCCTGGGGCTCATACGGCCAATAGATGTGTGTTTATGTGGAACTAGGGGCGGGGAAACTACAGCTATTATGTTGTGAGAGAGAAATACTGTGTAGAATATGCTAACTTGAATGTGGTGTGTATGTGTGAATGAGGGTGTATGAGCATGGGTGAGTGAGTGCATGTGTGCATATGCGTGCATGCTTGTCCGTGCATGACCTCGTCCTTGTGTACGTGCGTGTCAGAGAGAGACACAGCTGCCGGTCGAAGGCAGTGAAGCTTGTGTTTACATACATCACCCCCCACCCCACCCCCTGAATTCTAACCCAAACCTAAACCTAGCCTCTAAAATTAAAATATCCTTTTTCCTCGTCGGGAGGAGGGAGACTTTTCTCTGTTTTACTATCCTTGTGGGGACTTTTGGGGATTTTAGGTCCCCATGAGGGTAGAAGAACAAGACCACACACACACACACACACTTCCTTTTACATCAGCTCCATACTTTCTAATCAAGGAAGCTGATTTTTAATTCATGGCCTATGTGTAAATTAAGCCACACACACACATGGCTGAGTAGACTTGCCTGTGTATGTGTGATTGTCATCATCATCACCACCATTATTATCATCATCATCATCATCATTATCGTCATCATCACCTGTGTAACCGTGGCAACGGGCGTGTTGCTCAACATTGTGGCACAAGTTGTCTGTTTGACCCGCACTGACCTAAAGCTACCCCCAAGCCTCTTCTAGGAGGAGGAAAGAGGGAGGAGAAGGTAAGACAGAGGAAAAGTTCTAAAAACAGATGCTCCCCTGACTGGCCCTGTCTCTTCACGTTAGTGCAGCACACCCTCTCTTTGACTCCTCCTCGCACCCCTCTCTTCTTATCTCTCTCTCCTCTTCCCCTGTCCTCTTAGCTCTGTCCTCTCCCCTGACCTCTCCTGCTCCCTCTCTCACTTCACTTATTTTTCTTCACTGCTCTCTTGTCTCTCAACTCCCAAACTATCTTGTTTGTTAGATACTCGCTTTAGTGGTTCTGTGTACGTAAGCACACATAGGTAGGCATGCGCATGTGTACTTTCACATTATCTTCATTTGTATGTGTATTCACACGTCTGTTCAGTGTCTGGAGAGTTTTTCAGTGGTACCATCATCTCAGCCAACCATAACATTTCCACAGCTGCTGTTTCAACACATATTCAAAGGTTCAGATTTCCTTACAATGGAAACTGTGTATGCGCGTTTGTACGTAACACATGTACAGGCTGCAGTTCAAGCGCAAAGTAGACAGCCCTCGACCCTCAACCCTCAGCCGTTGAATGGCGTTTTACATTGCAAGATGGCGCCGACAGAGAGGGTCGCCTCGCTTCTAGTCCTTAGGAACCTTTGCAGTATTTTTTTTTTTTTAGGTATTATTTTTTACATTGTTAGCCCAGAAAATCTTAAGTGTTATTACATACAGCTGGGAAGAACTATTGGATATCAGAGAGATGTCAACTTACCAGCACTACAACCAGGAATATGACTTTCCCGAAGCGGATCCTTTGTCCGAACCACCCAAAGCATTTCAACTGATTCCAGAGGCTGACCCAAAACAACTTCGCCTCAGAAGTGGTAGACGGAGCAGCCTTCTGGTCAGACTTCTGAGGCGCACACACCACGCATTTCTTCCGAGTATATTACTCGCCAATGTCCAGTCTCTAAATAACAAGGGCAAGGGTTGCTTTCCAGAGAGACATCAGGGATTGTAACATACTCTGTTTCATGGAAACATGGCTCTCTGGGGATAAGCTGTCGGAGTCGGTACAGCCACCGGGATTCTTTGTGCATCGCACCGACAGAAATAAACATTTCTACGGGTAGAAGAAGGGCGGGGGGTGTGTGTTTCAATGACTTATTGTTTTACTCCAATGTTTGCAAACAAACTAAATGTAAACAAACACTATATAACATGGGTGAAACTTGTCATTTTGATATCACAGATGGTCAGTCCTTGCATCCATAGCTCTGTCTATGAATTTGAGAGTGGTTACATTTCTCCAGCCCCATCCCTCAGCTTTTTACCGGAACAAGGGTGGGGAGACAGCTTTGTTATTGTTTCAACTGCTGCTTTAAAGGCAATATCCCAGACGTTTATGGTAAACGCTGCTGCATATGTGAACTTGAGCATTACCTTCAAAAGTAAATGCAATGCTTTTGTTGACAACACACCTTGGATTGACCAGTGACTCGGACTGGAACCTGAATCACCATGACATGAGTGCATTTAGAGCTACAGTATATGAACACAATTTTATTGAGGTTGTTGTTGATATCTTAGAAGAATGTGTGCTAAAATGTGATTAAGGAGAGTTGGCTGTACTGTACCCGATGGTGTCTTTGATCTGTTCTGAAGATAGACACATAGCTATAATAATACTACAAGGATTTACGACACACTGTTCACATGCCTTTGATCTTTAACCTCTCTATCCCTCTAATACACACACGCGTGACTGAAGACACACGCACATGCATGCACGCACACACACACACACACACACACACACACACACACACACACACACACACACACACACACACACACACACACACACACACACATTCTGCTCATGTAGAACCAATCTTGACCCAAGGCGTAAAAATAAAAGAGAGTGGAGTAAACAAGTGCACACATTGGGGAGAAGAGTAGAGGAACGCAAATTCACCACTGTCTTTTTCTCACTATGAGAATGTGTTGCCCTTTGTTTTGCCTGACTGTAATAGCCATCTGGAGCACACTCTCTCTGGGAAATGTACAGTATAATTCACTGCTACATTTGATGCTTATTATAGCATACACACACACAGAGAGAGAGACTTAGTGCTTGGCTAATCTGGTCATTGCCCTCCCATCTGAGTGTGTGGATTAATCTAATGTAACATGGAGCGTTCTCCTTACACACAAAAGCAAATATTGCTTACATCCCAGTCCCCCGCTGTGTGTGAGTGTGTGTGTGAATGTGATGTGTGTGTCTGTGTTTGTGTGTGTGTGTGTGTGTGTGTGTGTGTGTGTGTGTGTGTGTGTGTGTGTGTGTGTGTGTGTGAATGTGATGTGTGTGTCTGTGTGTGTGTGTGTGTGTGTGTGTGTGTGTGTGTGTGTGTGTGTGTGTGTGTGTGTGTGTGTGTGTGTGTGCGCGCATGCTACCATGTGTGTGTGTGTCTGCATATGTGCGCATGTGTGTGCATGCCTATGTGTGTGTGTGTGTGTGTGCGTGTGCATTCACCACTAACACTGCATGACATTTGGGACCCCTCATAGGGCCCCATAGGGGAAGGTCAGGGCATCTGTTATGTTGTTTGCAGTATTTATTTACAGTCAAAACACACCAACTGTGGACAGCCCCTTTAAGGAACATACCTACTGTCAACACACACTTACTGTGTACAGCCCCTGTAAGGAACATACACACTGTCAACACACACTTACTGTGTACAGCCCCTGTAAGGAACATACACACTGTCAACACACACTTACTGTGGACAGCCCCTGTAAGGAACATACACACTGTCAACACACACTTACTGTGTACAACCCCTGTAGGGAACATACACACTGTCAACACACACTGACTGTGTACAACCCCTGTAGGGAACATACACACTGTCAACACACACTTACTGTGTACAGCTCCTGTAAGGAACATACACACTGTCAACACACACTTACTGTGTACAACCCCTGTAAGGAACATACACACTGTCAACACACACTTACTGTGGACAGCCCCTGTAAGGAACATACACACTGTCAACACACACTTACTGTGTACAACCCCTGTAGGGAACATACACACTGTCAACACACACTTACTGTGGACAGCCCCTGTAAGGAACATACAGGTATGCGTCCCAAATACCACACTATTCCGTATATGGTCCACCACAGAGCCCTGTGGTCACTGGGCAAAAGTAGTGCACTATAGGGAATAGGGTGCCATTTGGGACACACAACAAGTTACCTGTCTGTAGCGTGACCATGGGGTGTTTGTTTGTGTGGGAGGAGAGGCTACAGTGGATTATTAGTGTCACACTGACTACTTTGCGTGGGATGTTGTTCTTGACCTTTAAATGTGAGTAAATGAATAGACTTGACATCATCGTCAATGTTGAGATTTTCTGTTACATCATGTACTGTTATGAGATTAAAGTTAGTTGAAATACCAGCAAGGTCATATACTGTACTTTTCCATTTTGTTTTAATAAAAAAAAATGGTCCTCTCATCTGAACCCATGTTGTGTACGTGTGTGTGTGTGTCTGTGTCTGTGTGTGTGTTCAATACTGAGAAACTATCAGTCCAAGCCTATTTAGCACACACCACAATGTCATTAGAGGAGAGTTATTCAATACACAGAAGAGAAAACCCCAGAGAGAGGCGGGAACCATAGGATCCTAATAGCCTAATGTTTTTCAAATGTTTCTTAACTAACAATGAAACCTTTTAAAATCATACAGTATTTACTGTTCGTCTTAGTTTTGAATAGCAAGTATGTTAAATCTTTTGTGACGTTGCCGTAGCCCCTTATTATGCTGAATGTTTAATGGGACTCTAATGGTACATTTTACTCCCTATTTCCCTACCTTCCCATATCAATAATAATGGATTAGAAAGATGAGCTTTTGAAGTTGGTTTCAGTAATCCTGAGAGTGTAAGGGTTTTCCTCCTCTTCGTCTGAAGAGGAGGTGTAGCAAGGATCGGACCAAGATGCGGCGTGGTAAGTGTCCATGGTTGTTTATTTAAAAACATGAACTGAACACTCAATGAATACAAAACAATAAACGTGAACAAAACAGTACCGTGTGGCGAACAAACACAGACACGGAAACAATCACCCACAAACACACAGTGAAACCCAGGCTACCTAAGTATGATTCTCAATCAGAGACAACTAATGACACCTGCCTCTGATTGAGAACCATACTAGGCTGAAACATAGAAATTCCCAAAACCTAGAAAAACAAACATAGACAACCCACCCAACTCACGCCCTGACCATACTAAATAAATACAAAACAAAGGAAATTAAGGTCAGAACGTGACAGAGAGGATGGCTCTAAACGCTTAATTTTAAGCTCTGGGAGTGAATTCTTTTATCCTGTATTAATCTTCATTTTACAGGTTGAGGCAGTTATTTAGTGCACTTGTGACAGCTTAGTAAGAGCATATTGGTTAGAGTGATTCAATTTCAGAGAAAACTTCAATTAGTAGTAAGTTTTAAGTTCCTCGGCGTACACATCACGGACAAACTGAATTGGTCCACCCACACAGACAGCGTCATGAAGAAGGCGCAGCAGCGCCTCTTCAACCTCAGGAGGCTGAAGAAATTTGGCTTGTCACCAAAAGCACTCACAAACTTCTACAGATGCACAATCGAGAGCATCCTGTCGGGCTGTATCACCGACTGGTACGGCAACTGCTCTGCCCACAACTGATTTTGTTTCGTGTTTTTCTCACAAACCCTGCTCATAAGACACTATATTGTTTACACATCAAATGCTGTTTCGGTTTTCATAAGAACATTTATTTCAAAAAAGAGAAAATATTGTCCACATCATTTACTGTTTCCCAGCCAGGTGCATAGGAGCCGGAGGAACCCCCAATGTTAGAAACTCCTTCTGATGTGCATATTTCCATTTCAAGACGATTCGATACGCATCTACACTGAACAAAAATATAAACACAACATGTAGCAATTTCAAAGATTTTACTGAGTTAGTTCATAAAGGAAATAAGTCCATTTGAATAAATGAATTAGGCCCTAATCTATGGATTTCAGATGACTGTGAATACAGATATGCATCTGTTGGTCACAGATACCTTAAAAAAGGTAGGGTGATGGATCCGAAAACCAGTCAGTATCTGGTGTGACCACCATTTGCCTTATGCAACATGACACATCTCCTTCTCATAGAGTTGATCAGGCTTTTGATTGTGGCCTGTAGAATGTTGTCCCACTGCTCTTCAATGGCTGTGTGAATTTCCTGGATATTGGAGGGAACTGGAACACACTGTTGTGCACTTCGATCCAGAGCATTCCAAACAGGCTCAATGGGTGGAATGTTTAGTGAGTATGCAGGCCATGGAAAAACTGATACATTTCCAACTGCCAGGAATTGTGTACAGATTCTTGTGTATAGATAATAAACAGCGAGTAGCAGCAGTGTAAAAAACAAAGGGGTGGGGGTCAATGTAAATAGTCCGGGTGGCCATTTGATTAATTGTTCAGCAGTCTTATGGATTGGGGGTAGAATCTGTTAAGGAGCCTTTTGGACCTAGAATTTGCACTCAGGTCCCACTTGCCATGCGATAGCAGAGAAAACAGTCTATGACTTGGGTGACTGGAGTCTTGGACAATTGTTTGTCTTGGCCATCCTCTGACACCGCCTGGTATAGAGGTCCTGGATGTCAGGAAGCTTGTCCCCGGTGATGTACTGGGTCTTACGCACTACCATCTGTAGTGCCTTACGATCAGATGCAGAGCAGTTGCCATACCAGGCAGTGATGCAACTGGTCAGGATGCTCTCGATGGTGCAGCTGTAGAACTTTTTGAGGATCTGGGAACCCATCACAAATAATTTCAGTCTCCTGAGAGGGAAAAGGCATTGTCGTGCCCTCTTCACGACTGTCTTGGTGTGTTTGGACCATGATAGTTTGTTGGTGATGCGGACACCAAGTATCTTGAAACTCTCAACCTGCTCCACTACAGCCCCGTCAATGTGAATGGGGGTGTGTTCGGCCCTCCTTTTCATGTAGTCCACGATCAGCTCCTATGTCTTGCTCACATTGAGGTTAGAGGTTGTGTTCCTGGCACCATGTTCGTGAACCAGCGATTTGCAACATTTGAATAGATTTTCTGACCGATGCATGCTACATTTGGATCAGTTTGGGGTCCCCTGGGCTGATGCACTCATTTCTTACATTTTAACTGGGACCAATGTCTATTAGTGAGTCATTACATCACTTGGGGTTTCCCCAACAAAATGTCACCAAAAGTAGGGCTGGCTCTGACTGCATGTGTGGGTATGGATGTGGGTAAGCAGACCCGAGAGCCACTACAGCCCCTTATGATGAGTTCATCTTTTTTTGTGGCCCCCACCCCCATCAAAGTTTCCCATCTCTACAAGGTGTAATGCATGTGTTAACTTCATGCAGTAAAGAGGCAGCCATGATTATACCCACGGACAGACAGGCAGAGAGGGGGAGAGAGAGAGGCCACAAACAAACAGGTAAGATAGTAAGTGCCTCCAAGCTCATAGAGTTCATAGACTGATGAGCTTTCATAGTGTGAATCAATCTGAATTAGTGTGCAATAATAGTGTTTAACATAATTTCTTTATGACTACCTCATCTCTTTATCCCACACATACAATTATCTGTAAGGTCCCTCAGTCGAGCAAGGAATTTCAAACACAGATTCAACCACAAAGACCAGGGAGGTTTTCCAATGCCTTGTAAACTATTTTGAATATCCCTTTGAGCATGGTGTAATTATTAATTACACTTTGGATGGTGTATCATACACCCAGCCACTACAAAGATACAGACATCCTTCCTAACTCAGTTGCCAGAGAGGAAGGAAACCGCTCAGGGATTTCACCATGAGGCCAATGGTGACGTGAAAACAGTTACAGAGTTGAATGGCTGTGAAAGGAGAAAACTGACCTAAATGACAGAGTGAAAAGAAGGAAGCCTGTACAGAATAAATAAAAAAAATATCCCAAAACATGTATTCTGTTTGCAATAAGGCACTAAAAGTAAAACTGCAAAAAATGTGGCATAGAAATTGACTTCATGTCCTGAATACAAAGCGTTATTGTCAGGACCCGGTTACGACCCCGGGTCTCCGGTGTGAGGAACAGTCACTTAGCAAACTGAGCCACGAATAGTCGGCAGAACCCAGAAGATGAGGCAGAGACAGCAGTACTTGAGACGGTGTTTTAATAAAGAAAAAGGAAAGTTCTTCAGGCAAAAATATAAGTCCACAAGGTCAAAAGTAATTGAACCCATAGCCCAATCCCAAATGAACCCATAGCCCAATCCCAAATGAGCCCATAGCCCAATCCCAAATGAACCCATAGCCCAATCCAAAATGAACCCATAGCCCAATCCCAAATGAACCCATAGCCCAATCCCAAATGAACCCATAGCCCAATCCCAAATGAACCCATAGCCCAATCCTAAATGAACCCATAGCCCAATCCTAAATGAACCCATAGCCCAATCCCAAATGAACCCATAGCCCAATCCTAAATGAACCCATAGCCAAATCCTAAATGAACCCATAGCCCAATCCTAAATGAACCCATAGCCCAATCCCAAATGAACCCATAGCCCAATCCCAAATGAACCCATAGCCCAATCCCAAATGAACCCATAGCCCAATCCCAAATGAACCCATAGCCCAATCCCAAAAGAACCCATAGCCCAATCCTAAATGAACCCATAGCCCATCCCAAATGAACCCATAGCCCAATCCTAAATGAATCCATAGCCCAATCCCAAATGAACCCATAGCCCAATCCCAAATGAACCCATAGCCCAATCCCAAATGAACCCATAGCCCAATCCCAAATGAACCCATAGCCCAATCCCAAATGAACCCATAGCCCAATCCTAAATGAACCCATAGCCCAATCCCAAATGAACCCAATCCTAGCCCAATCCCAAAATGAACCCATAGCCCAATCCCAAATGAACCCATAGCCCAATCCCAAATGAACCCATAGCCCAATCCTAAATGAACCCATAGCCCAATCCTAAATGAACCCATAGCCCAATCCCAAATGAACCCATAGCCCAATCCCAAATGAACCCATAGCCCAATCCTAAATGAACCCATAGCCCAATCCCAAATGAACCCATAGCCCAATCCCAAATGAACCCATAGCCCAATCCCAAATGAACCCATAGCCCAATCCTAAATGAACCCATAGCCCAATCCCAAATGAACCCATAGCCCAATCCTAAATTAACCCATAGCCCAATCCCAAATGAACCCATAGCACAATCCTAAATGAACCCATAGCCCAATCCCAAATTAACCCATAGCCCAATCCCAAATTAACCCATAGCCCAATCCCAAATGAACCCATAGCCCAATCCCAAATGAACCCATAGCCCAATCCCAAATGAACCCATAGCCCAATCCCAAATGAACCCTGGCCCAATCCTAAATGAACCCATAGCCAAATCCCAAATGAACCCATAGCCCAATCCTAAATGAACCCATAGCCCAATCCCAAATGAACCCATAGCCCAATCCCAAATGAACCCATAGCCCAATCCCAAATGAACCCATAGCCCAATCCTAAATGAACCCATAGCCCAATCCCAAATGAACCCATAGCCCAATCCCAAATGAACCCATAGCCCAATCCCAAATGAACCCATAGCCCAATCCCAAATGAACCCATAGCCCAATCCCAAATGAACCCATAGCCCAATCCTAAATGAACCCATAGCCCAATCCCAAATGAACCCATAGCCCAATCCTAAATGAATCCATAGCCCAATCCCAAATGAAACCCATAGTCCAATCCCAAATGAACCCATAGCCCAATCCCAAATGAACCCATAGCCCAATCCCAAATGAACCCATAGCCCAATCCCAAATGAACCCAGTAGCCCAATCCTAAATGAACCCATAGCCCATCCCAAATGAACCCATGTTTTTGAATCCATGGCCCAATCCCAAATGAACCCATAGCCCAATCCCAAATGAACCCAGGCCCAATCCCAAATGAACCCATAGCCCAATCCCAAATGAACCCATAGCCCAATCCCAAATGAACCCATAGCCCAATTTCTAAATGAACCCATGCCCAATCCCAAATGAACCCATAGCCCAATCCTAAATTAACCCATAGCCCAATCCCAAATGAACCCATAGCCCAATCCTAAATGAACCCATAGCCCAATCCTAAATGAACCCATAGCCCAATCAAATGAACCCATTGCCCAATTAAATTAACCCATAAATCCCAAATGAACCCATAGTAATCAAATGAACCCAACCCATCCCAAATGAACCCATAGCCCAATCCCAAATGAACCCATGCTTGAATCCCAAATGAACCCATAGCCCAATCCCAAATGAACCCATAGCCCAATCCTAAATGAACCCATAGCCCAATCCCAAATGATGCCCATAGCCAATCCTAAATGAATCCAGCCCAATCCCAAATGAACCCATGCCCAATGTTTGAACCCATAGCCCAATCCCAAATGAACCCATAGCCCAATCCCAAATTAACCCATAGCCCAATCCCAAATGAACCCATAGCCCAATCCTAAATGAACCCATAGCCCAATCCCAAATGAACCCATAGCCCAATCCTAAATGAACCCATAGCCCAATCCCACATGAACCCATAGCACAATCCTAAATGAACCCATAGCCCAATCCCAAATTAACCCATTGTCTTCCCAAATTAACCCATGAATCCCAAATTAACCCATAGCCCAATCCCAAATTAACCCAAGCCCATTTGAACCCATATCCCAAATGAGCCCAGATAAAATGAACCCTGTAGACTTCCCAAATGAACCCATAGCCCAATCCTAAATGAACCCATAGCCCAATCCCAAATGAACCCATGAATCCTAAATGAACCCATAGCCAAATCTAAATGAACCCATAGCCCAATCCTAAATGAACCCATAGCCCAATCCCAAATGAACCCATAGCCCAATCCCAAATGAACCCATCCCAATCAAATGAACCCATAGCCCAATCCTAAATGAACCATAGCCCAATCCCAAATGAACCCATAGCCCAATCCCAAATGAACCCATAGCCCAATCCCAAATGAACCCATAGCCCAATCCCAAATGAACCCATTTTCCAATCCCAAATGAACCCATAGCCCAATCCTAAATGAACCCATAGCCCAATCCCAAATGAACCCATAGCCCAATCCTAAATGAATCCAGGCCCAATCCCAAATGAACCCATAGTCCAATCCCAAATGAACCCATAGCCCAATCCCAAATGAACCCATAGCCCAATCCCAAATGAACCCATAGCCCAATCCCAAATGAACCCATAGCCCAATCCTAAATGAACCCACCCATCCCAAATGAACCCACCCAATCCTAAATGAATCCATTTAATCCCAAATGAACCCATGGGCCAATCCCAAATGAACCCAGCCCAATCCTTGAACCCATAGCCCAATAAATGAACCCATAGCCCAATCCCAAATGAACCCAGTGGTCTTCAATCAGTAAATGAACCCATAGCCCAATCCCAAATGAACCCAGCCCAATCCTAAATTAACCCATAGCCCAATCCCAAATGAACCCATGAATCCTAAATGAACCCATAGCCCAATCCCAAATGAACCCATAGCCCAATCCCAAATGAACCCATAGCCCAATCCTAAATGAACCCATCCCAATCCCAAATGATTGATTTTCCCAATTCCATGAGCCTTATCCCAAATGAACCCATAGCTTCATTTGCATCGAAATGCCCATGTCTTCCCATGTTGTCACACCCAAATTAACAACCTCTAAATTAACCCATAGCCCAATCCTAAATGAAAGCCCAATCCCAAATGAATCCCAAGACTATTCACCCATAGCACAATCTAAATGAACCCATTCAAAAATGAACCCAAAGCCCAACCTGCCCAAATTAACCCAACCCAATCCCAAATTAACCCATAGCCCAATCCCAAATGAACCCATAGCCCAATCCTAAATGAACCCATAGCCCAATCCCAAATGAACCCATCCCAATCCCAAATGAACCCATAGCCCAATCCCAAATGAACCCATAGCCCAATCCTAAATGAACCCAATAGCCCAATCCCAAATGAACCCATGGCCCAATCTAAATGAACCCACCCAAATCCTAAATGAACCCATAGCCCAATCCTAAATGAACCTTTCCCAAATGAACCCATAGCCCAATCCCAAATGAACCCATAGCCCAATCCCAAATGAACCCATTGCCCAATCCCAAATGAACCCATAGCCCAATCCGAAATGAACCCATGCCCAATCCCAAATGAACCCATAGCCCAATCCTAAATGAATCCAGCCCAATCCCAAATGAACCCATAGTCCAATCCCAAATGAACCCATAGCCCATCCCAAATGAACCCATAGCCCAATCCCAAATGAACCCATAGCCCAATCCCAAATGAACCCATAGCCATCCTAAATGAACCCATAGCCCAATCCCAAATTAACCCATTCAGCCCAATCCTAAATGAACCCATAGCCCAATCCCAAATGAACCCATAGCCCAATCCCAAATGAACCCATAGCCCAATCCTAAATGAACCCAGCTTTGCCCAATCCCAAATGAACCCATAGCCCAATCCCAAATGAACCCATAGCCCAATCCCAAATTAACCCAGTCAGCCAATCCCAAATGAACCCATGCCCAATCCCAAATGAACCCATAGCCCAATCCTAAATGAACCCATAGCCCAATCCCAAATGAACCCATTCCCAAATGAACCCATAGCCCAATCCCAAATGAACCCATAGCCCAATCCCAAATGAACCCATAGCCCAATCCTACAGTGAGCAGCATAATCCATTGGACAGTGACCATGTTTTTGTTATTTTGGTTCTGTACTCTAGCACTTTGAGTTTGAAAGGATACAATGACAAGGGTGAAGTGCAGACTGTCAGCTTTAATTCTAGGGTATTTTCATACATATCGGATGAACCGTTTAGAAATTATAGAAGCTTTTGTACATAGTCCCCCCCATTTTCGGGCATCAAAAAACATTGGACAGTTTAACATAATGTAGAATAAAGTAATCATTGTTAACATTTGGTCGCATATCCTTTGCATGCAATGTCTGCTTGAAGTCTGCGATGCATCGATATCACCAGACACTGCGTATCTTCCCTGGTGATGCTCTGCCAGGCCTGTACTGCAGCTATCTTCAGTTCATGCTTGTTTCGGGGACTTATTGCCTTCAGTCTCCTCTTGTAAAATGCATGTTCAATTGGATTCAGATCCGGTGATTGACTCGGCCAGTCAAGGATTTTCCACGTTTTGGCCATCAAAAACCCCTTCGTTGCTCTAGCAGTACGTTTAGGGTCATTGTCTTGTTGCATGATGAAGTGCCGTCCAATGAGTTTGGAAGCATTTGGTTTTATCTGAGCAGATAAAATATTTCTGTAGACTTCAAAATTCATTGTTCTACTTCTGTCTTCAGTCACATCATTGATGAAGACAAGTGAGCCTGTTCTACTGGCAGCCATACAGGCCCAAGCCATAACACCCCCTCCACCATGTTTCACAGATGAGGTGGTATGCTTTGGATCATGGGCATGTCTTTTTTTTCTCCACACTTTCTCTTTCCATCACTCTGGTACAGTGTTTTTTTCCCCAGAACTCTTGGGGCTCTTTTAGGTGCTTTTAGCAAACTATAACCTCACCTTTCTTTTCTTCAGGCTTATCAGTGGTTTGCATCTTGTAGTGTACCCTCTGTAGTCCTGCTGGTGTAGTCTTCTAAAGATGGTTGACTTTGACACATCTACACCTGCATCCAGGAGAGTGTTTTTATCTGTTGGGCTGTTGTCAGGGGGTTTCTTCACCATAGAGGCATTCTCCGGTCATCCAGTACAGTGGTCTTCCTCAGTCTACCGGGTCTTTTTACATAATTGAGTTCACCAGTTGTTGTTTTCTTGTTAATAATGAACCAAACTGTTGACTTGGGCATGCCCAGGGTTTTTGCAATGTTCCTGATTGATTGATTTTCATTTCTGAGCCTTATGACGGCCAGCTTCATTTGCATCGACACTGCTGTCTTCCTCATGTTGTCACACCCCAACAACAACCTCTAAAGGCAATAGCAAAGTCTAGAATCAAGACTATTCATCATCAGCTCTTCTGCATTCACTAATGACACAAATTAATACACCTGCCTAACAACACACATCTGTGAAGCCAACTCAACAAATACTTGTAGTACCTTAAAATGGGGGGACCATGTACAAAAGGTGCTGTCATCTCTAAACGGTTCATCCGATATGTATGAAAATACCCTCAAATTAAAGCTGACAGTCTGCAGTTCACCCTCATTGTCATTGTATCCTTTCAAACTCAAGGTGCTAGAGTACAGAACCAAAATAACAAAATAATTGTCACTGTCCAATGAATTATGGTGCTCACTGTAGAGGTGAAGGCAGGTGATTGCTTAAATTTAAATCAGTGTACTGCAGGTGTGTGGAGCCAGAACAGGGATGCTGTCTACACACTGCAAAAAAAACATATTTGGACTCAAAACTCCATCAAAATAATAATGCAGTAGTGCGTATAGTGCCCAATCCATCCAAAACAACCTCATAGCTTTCCCTATAGCTTTCTGGATCCTTGATTATTCTCTTTCAGAGATCTGAAAGGATTGTAGTTGCATTGTAAACAGACTGGGCAGCTCATCTATTCAGCTTTGTCTCGCCATGGGGTGTGGGGGGGAGGGGGGTTATATCCCATTGTATTCAGTCAGCACAAGCAGTGACCAGAATTTCAACGTTCATATCCCACTGATCAAGGCTCTTACAATAACAGCGTATTTCAACGTATTAGGACATACTGTACACTACAGTATGATGCACACACACTGGCTTTCACAGACTTGATTTACAAAACAAACGTTGCTATCCAACTCAAAGCACTCAGATGGCAGAAGTGCACATCTGTGAACAAACAGAAAAACAGTGTTCAGGAACAGATCTTTGGAGTTAAGAGTTTTCTGCCCCAATTCTCTCCCTTCTATTCACAGCCATGCAGATAGAGTCTGCAGTGGACAAAAGATTCAATATTGTATGAGCCCAGTGCTGCATGGGGCTAAGAATGCTTGTTTCACACTGTGATGCTCCCCACTGATTTAACTTTGGAATATGAAAATAACCCCCTGACACACACACATACACTGTAACCAGTTTTTGGAATGTTATCCTTACTGCATTAGTCAACAGTATGATACTGTATAAACTGAATACAGTAGATTACCATAGAATGCACACTAAAATACTGCACATTTGTTTTAAAGCATACTGTAAGACCTGTCTATAATTTCAACAGTAATACATTGTAGAATGAACAGTAAAATACCATAAATGTGTTTTACAGTATTCATTTTGGTGCATTGTGGAAATATATATATTTTTTTGAAAACTCTGTTTATTCAGTTTTACACACAAGACAACACAAACAATATAAACAATATACTCAAATAGAAAAAATACAACAACAAAAAAACTAGCTTTAAAGATACCCTACTTTAAACAAGTTAAACACACCAGGCAGAAGGTTAAAGGGCAATCTGTAGTACAGGGACAGAGGAAACACCTCACCATTGTTCCTGTAAGCAGTCAAGGGATACGGGTGGAGAAATGCAACCACTAACAGACAGTCATGGCCACAGACCGACCATCCACTGGACCAAAAACAAAGTTTACAATGCTATAAAAAGAAGAAAAATAATCATCATTTTATGTGAGCATGAACAAATTGTAAAAAAAAACAACAACATTTAAACGGCAAAACAAGCTCACATTTTAGCGTCTGGCTCTGAACAAGGCATCCGCAGGGCACAATCAATAAGCACATCATCAACTTTAATGCCCCCCTACCAAAAAAAAAAGAAATGCTCATCCAACCCTTAAGTCACAGGGAGTCAAATACAGACTTATTTGTGTTTTAATATGAGAGGATGGACTGTTTGAAGTAAGACCCAATGGAGCCCAAGCCTCATAAAACAGTTTGGGGTTCCCCGTGTATTGAATTTAAGTTTCAGAGAGCACAACACCTCTCACCCAATATTTATAAGATGGGGAACTGCCATCTTTCAGTTCTGTAATATTAGCCGGCTAGCTAAAAGAGTTGTATAATGTCAACTGGATTCTTGACAGGGGGTAGTTACTGGGCAGTACACCAAAAAGGGCTGTAAGGGGAGACGGATCTATAACAGTGTCATATGGATCAGAGAAACATTTAAATATGAATTCCCAGAAACCTGACAGTTTATGACCGCCCCAAAACATGTGCAAATGTGTGGCTGGTTCCGTTTTACATCTGACACAGGTAGGATTAAAATCAGAGAATATTCTTCCAATACGGTGGACCACCTTGAATTGAATGAGGCTGTGTCTAGTACTAAAAGAGGACGAATGCACCCGGTGCAGCACAGCTTCCCAGGTGTCTTCCCCAAGTTCCTCCCCAAAATCCCTTTCCCATCGAGTCTTTAAAGGCACCAAAGAAGGGTTTTGTAAGTCATTAATGATTGCATATACATCTGAAATTACGCCCCTAGGAAGCTTGTTCAGCTCAAAGATGCTCTCTATAGCTGTATTCGCAGGCTTATGGGGAAATTCAGGTGTGTTAGCTCTGACAAACTTCCTAGTCTGGAGATAGCGGAAAAAGTGGGATTGGGGAGGTTGAACTTTTCCTGTAGTTGAGCAAAAGAGGCAAGAATAGTTGGGCTAGTGAGGAGAGGCCTAGTGAGTGCCAGATAGCAAAAGCCCATCATTCAAAGATGGAGGAAATAAAATGTTCTGATTGATTGGGCCTGACAGAGAAAAGCCTCGGAGGCTAAAGGCTAAACTGAACTGATTCCAACATTTAAGAGACTGCTTTACAATTGGGTTGACACACCTTTTGCCTAGGGACACTGGGAGAGATGACCACAACACAGAAGAAAGTGCAGCAGGTTTACATGATTCAGACTCCATCTGGACCCAGAGTGGTCTAGGGCCAGTAGGATCAGTCTGCAGCCAGTACAAAAGGGCTCTGAAATTTGCAGCCCAATAGTATGTCTGAACATTTGGTAGAGCTAAACCACCCAGTGTCTTAGGCTTCTGTAAATGTTTTCTACCAATCCATGATACCGTGCCATCCCAAATAAAATACATGAATGTTTGATCCAGTGAATTAAAAAAAGATTTTGGAATAAAAATGGGTAAACATTGAAATAAATATAAAAATTCTGGCAACACATTCATTTTAATGACATTAATCCTTCCAATAAGAGAAAGAGGTAGCGAATTACAAAGGTAAAAGTTTGTTTCAAACTGTCTGCTAGAGCAACAAAGTTTTCCTGAAACAAATTTTAATATTTCCTTGTCACTTTAACTCCCAAGTAGGTGAATTGAACCCGGATAATCCTAAACTGAAAATTTGCAAAAGAGCACTTTAAAGCAGCCTTATTTACAGGAAAATGCTCACTCTTGCCTAGATTCAGCTTGTACCCTGAGATTGATCAACATTTTTTAAGAACAGATAGGGCACATGGCAATGAGGTATCAGGGTTGGAGATAAACAAAAGGAGGTCGTCAGTATATAGCGAGACTTTCTGCTCTAAGCCCGTCCTGATTATACCTTGAATCGCTTCATAGGGTGTAGTGCAATGGCGAGAGGCTCGATTGCCAGAGCAAACAACAAGGGGGAGAGTTGACAACCCTGTCTGGATCCGCGGTGCGAGGGAAAATAGTCAGAGGACAAGTTGTTAGTCCGTGCCATGGGAGAAAAAGAAATAATTCAGAATACAGTACCATACCGCATTTTTGGAGCACCAAAAACCTTTTGAACTCTAGTGGGTGCAGGCTATTGTTGTTTCTCACTCACCCATTACTGAAAGTGCTGTACCAATTTAAGTGATATGTGGTAGTGTTTCCCTAACAATTCAATTTATCCAGAGGACAGATCTGAGTGGCAGCAAGTCTAGTGGAAAGCCTTACCAAAAGAGTGGAGGCTGTTTTAGCAGCAAAGGGGGGACCAACTCCATTTTATTGCCCTTGATTTTGAAATGAGATGTTCGACGAGCATGTAGTGTAGTGTATTTCTGGAATATGGTTTATAATATGATGATAGCTAGCCTTCCAGTAGGTTGTGAACATAGATGGCATAAATCCTATAGAGGAAGGAACAAGAGACCAAGCTATATGAAATGGGCCTCTCATATTATATGATTCACAGACGTTCTCTGCCTTAAGGGTCTTCATCCTATGACCAGGGCCTAGTCCTGCTAGTCACCTGACCTAACTTTGACCCTGTTACTGTAGTTCTTCACTCTACACTGTAGTTCTTCTCTCTACAATGATAAATAAGTACCTGCACCACAGACAGATTCTGAAATACCCAAAGGCATAGAAGAGTTCTAAATTCTGTTCTTTCAGTCGAACATTCACAAGTGTTCTATTATTCTAGTATTAGTAACTAGCTACAATGTACTTAATGGGTTCAATGTATATGTTTAATTCACCATGAGGAAATTTCATTATTATATAACATAAACAATGAAGACTGGAATGTGGTCACCACACATCAAAATAACCCCAGAAACAGAACAATAAATATAAACATAACAAGGGGGGAAAAATATAAGGAAGTTTACCTGTAGGCATTTGCACATTACAGCAAATTAATGTATACTAGGAATGTTATATTACTTGCACTTATAGATGCCTAAACAAAGGCTTCCAAACTGGATGTGACTACAGGGAAAAACAGATCAAATGGACATGGGTAAATATACTGAACAAAAATATAAACGCAATATGTAAAGTGTTAAAAGATCCCAGAAATGTTCCATATGCACAAAAAGCTTATTTTTCTCAAATTTTGTGCACAAATTTGCTTACATCCCTGTTTGTAAGCATTTCTCCTTGCCAAAATAATCCATCCACCTGACAAGTGTGGCATATCAAGAAGCTGATTAAACAGCACGATCATTACACAAGTGCACCTTGTGCTGGGGACAATAAAAGGCCACTCTAAAATGTGCAGTTTTGTCACACAACACAATGCCTCAGATGTCTCAAGTTCTAAGGGAACGTGACTGCAGGGAGGTCCACCAGAGCTGTTGCCAGAGAATCTAATCTTTATTTCTCTGCCATAAGCCGCGTCTGATGTAATTTTAGAGAATTCAACAGGCCTCACAACTGCAGACTACCTGTAACAATGCCAGCCCAGGACCTCCACATCCGGCTTCTTACATTTACATTTACATTTAAGTCATTTAGCAGACGCTCTTATCCAGAGCGACTTGCGGGATCATCTGCGACCAGCCAACCGGACAGCTGATGAAACCGAGGAGTATTTCAGTCTGTAATTAACCTTTTGTGGGGAAAAACTCATTCTGATTGTCTGGGCCTGGCTCCGAAGTGGGTGGGCCTATACCTGCTACCACTCTGATCTGTTCCCTTTATAAATTACATTTCTTGGGAATTAATACCACATATAACTTAAATTGGTACAAGACTCTCACTAACGGGTGCAACAAACATATTTTTAATGATAATAAATCAACATAGCCACTTACCACACCTTAAAATATGTTAATGAGCTATTCTTTCTCCTCCCACAATATTAATCCACAATGCACCATAATTAACAGTATGCTGCAGTAAATCTATAGCAAAACAACAATACATTACCTTTTTGTTAAAATCAGCAATTGCTAATAGTGAATATTAAAAAATCATATACACTATAAGGATGTGGACACCCCTTCAAATGAGTGGATTCGCTATTTTAGCCATACCCATTGGAGACATGTGTATAACATCGAGCACACACCCATACAATCTCCATAGACAAACATTGCCAGTAGAATGACCTTACTGAAGAGCCCGGTGACTTTCAACGTGTTACCATCAAAGGATGCCACCTTTCCAACAAGTCAGTTTGTCACATTTCTGCCCTGCTAGAGCTGCCCTGGTCAACGGTAAGTGCTGTCATTGTGAAGTGGAAACGTCTATGAGCAACAACGGCTCGGTGGAAGGCCACACAAGCTCACAGAACAGGACAGCCAAGTGCTGAAGCACGTAGCATGTAAAAACTGTCTGTCCTCAATTGCAACACTCACTACCGAGTTCCAAACTGCCTCTGGAAGTAACGTCAGCAAAATAACTGTTCGTCGAGAGCTTTATGAAATGGAAACCCCATTCTCCGGAGTGATGGATCATGCTTCACATCTGGCAGTCTGACGGACTAATCTGGGTTTTGGCAGGATGCCAGGAGTACACTATCTGCCCCAATGCACTGTAAAGTTTGGTGGAGGAGGAATAATGGTCTGGGGCTGTTTTTCGTGGTTGGGATTAGGCCCCTTAGTTCCAGTGAAGGGAAATCTTAACGCTACAGCATATAATGACTTTCTAGACGATTCTGTGCCTTGAAATTTGTGGCAACAGTTTAGGGAAAGCCCTTTCCTGTTTCAGCATGACAATGCCCCAGTGCACAAAGCGAGGTCCATTTAGAAATGGTTTGTTGAAATCGATGTAGAAGAACTTGACTGGCCTGCAAAGAGCCATGACCTCAACTCCATCGAACACCTTTGAGATTAATTGGAATGCCGACTGCGAGCCAGGCCTAATCGCCCAACAGCAGTGCCCAACCTCACTAATGCTCTTGTGATGAATTGAAGTCCCCGCAGCAATGTTCCAACATCTAGTGGAAAGCCTTCCCAGAAGAGTGGAGGCTGTTATAGCAGCAAAAGGAGGACACATTTTGGAATGAGATGTTTGACAAGCAGGTGTCCACATTTTTGTCAATGTAGTGTATATGTACATATCTACCTCAATTACCTCACAACCCTGCACATGAACTTGGTACTGGTACCCTGTGTATATAACCAAGTTATGTGTTATTATTCTCTCTGCTTTGTTGGGAAGGGCCTGTAAGTAAGCATTTCACTGTACGTCTACAGCTGTCTACAGCTGAAGCATGTGACAAATAACAGTTTAGTTTATTTGAGTAGGTCTCCCGTCATTGGATACAAATTTGCATTTCATTCAACAGCATCAGTGTATTGCAACAGTCACTTCACAACCACATACAACCAACCGCAAAAGAAAGAAATGCAGATATAGTATCGGTCAAATGAGACGCTACCCCCACTCAGTGTGCTGTATGGAAGAAGCATTGGATGGACTGAGATCCAAGCTATATGATCAAATATACGCACTCTATCACAAGCCCAACTGACTGCCCAAGGCAATTACTTTCATTAGTTGGTGCACACACACACCCACGTGCCTGCGCATGCACACACACACACATCTACACTAACTGTAAATGCAGCAGGAAATGTATGCTATACATGTTGGCAGAGTCACAGATGAATAAATTAAGAGTTAAAAAAACACAACTGCTGCGGTTCAAAACTGAACGAGAGTCCTGCCCACAACCCTCATCATCAGTCAGTCCTGTGAATACGCTCTGAGGGTGCTTCTCAAATGACACCCTAGTCCCTATTTAGCACACTACTTTTGACCAAAGCTATATGGATTCTGGTAAAAATGTGTGCGCTATATAGGGATTAAAGTGTCATAGGGCCTCACCTAATGTAGTAGAATGCACAGAGAGGCTGTTGGGGAGAATGCAGCGGCTGCACTCCATCAGTGCATCTAATTTCAGCTGTGAATTATATTAGCACAGGAGCAGTACACTGGCTGGAGGAGGAGAGGAAAGAGGGAGGTGGAAGAGGAGAGGTGGGATTATAGCCTTGGAGAATGGGGAAGGAGAGGGAGGTGGAAGAGGAGAGGTGGGATTATAGCCTTGGAGAATGGGGAAGGAGAGGGAGGTTGAAGAGGAGAGGTGGGGATTATAGCCTTGGAGAATGGGGAAGGAGAGGGGGGTGGAAGAGGAGAGGTGGGATTATAGCCTTGGAGAATGGGGAAGGAGAGGGAGGTGGAAGAGGAGAGGTGGGATTATAGCCTTGGAGAATGGGGAAGGAGAGGGAGGTGGAAGAGGAGAGGTGGGATTATAGCCTTGGAGAATGGGGAAGGAGAGGGAGGTGGAAGAGGAGAGGTGGGGATTATAGCCTTGGAGAATGGGGAAGGAGAGGGAGGTGGAAGAGGAGAGGTGGGATTATAGCCTTGGAGAATGGGGAAGGAGAGGGAGGGAGGTGGAAGAGGGGGAATGAGAGGAGGTGGGGATGGGATTATAGCCTTGGAGAATGGGGAAGGAGAGGGAGGTGGAAGAGGAGAGGTGGGATTATAGCCTTGGAGAATGGGGAAGGAGAGGGAGGTGGAAGAGGAGAGGTGGGGATTATAGCCTTGGAGAATGGGGAAGGAGAGGGAGGTGGAAGAGGAGAGGTGGGGATTATAGCCTTGGAGAATGGGGAAGGAAAGGGAGGTGGAAGAGGAGAGGTGGGGGTTATAGCCTTGGAGAATGGGGAAGGAGAGGGAGGTGGTGGGTGAGAAAGGGGGAATAGATGGGTTGAGGGTGATCAGAGAAGTGGGGGTAATGTTCTTGGCAGCAATTCAGTTTATAAATGCGTACAGTTTACAAAAACAGAGAAAGAGAGGGAGAGAGAGAGAGAGAGCAAGAGAGAGTGAGAGGGAGGTAGAGGGTCATTCAGAGTTCAACAGTGATTGGGGTCTCAGGTACCAGTCAGGTTATAGACTGGTACTGGACCTCATGTGTAGACGTATGAACCGGACACTATCAATTGAGCAATGACTTAAGAATCATTACATTATAAAAAATTATGGATAGCATTTATCTAGCGATTTTCACTTAGTCTATAAGTGTTATCTATATAAAGGCATAGTATGGCCTCTGCCTTGGGGTCTGAACCTTTATGGCACAGTAACAAGGTTACTGGTTCAAGCAACGTTCCAAATGTTCTCCATTAATTGATACAATAGACACCACTCACCATGAATCATCAAACAGTGGATCATGTCAATTAAATTAAATTAACGGGGCTTTATTGGCATGGGAAACATATGTTAGCATTGCCAAAGCAAGTGAAGTAGATAACATACAAAAGTGAAAATAAAAATGTAAATGAACAGTAAACACTACACTCACAGAGGTTCCAAAAGATTAAAGACATTACAAATGTCATGTTATGTATATATACAGTGTTGTAACAATGTACAAAAGGGAACATAAATAAAGAAATGTCTCTGTGTAATGTTGACTGGCATTTAACAACCCTTTCCCACCAACCTCTGGGCGATAAGGCCCTAAGGGCAAGGAGCAGTACATACTGTACAGCCTCACCATCTCTGACACTGAACCCATTCAGACACAACGACAGCTCTGTTTCAAAGCTCAGTCAGAGAGTTATTGTAGTGCTAAGAGGAATTAGCTACCAATTGAGTTTCTATAGGCTAGTTCGTGAGGGGACAGGAATCGGGATTTCCCCTGGAATAGGCTGTGTCCCAAAGTGTTTCTATGGCCAATGACTAAAGGATCTGACTCAATAGATCTCACAGACTGTGACAGACCATAGCCCAGTGGGCCATTTTACACACCACAATTTGATCTACATTGCATTGTATGTTAACACATACGCTAGCTAATAGACTATTTATATGACAAAGGACACATGATCTTTGAAGCAAAGCGATCGAGAGTAAAATGATTTAAGGGATTGTTTCTGTCAAGCAACCGAACACCGGCAGTCTGAATAACTCCTCTCCCCTTGCCTCCACTGTCCTAAAACTTGTCACTCCAAATCAGCGTTCGAGACGCGACGAGAGCAGCAAGTTCGCCCGCGCTGCTCCATTCTGCTCCGTTCGTTTCCCTCTGTCTGCCGGTGGCGCTGAACCGCTGCAGCACGCAGCCCGGACGTTGGGGGCTGGCATACTGCGCGCGCGAGAGAGAACAGAATGAGAGAAAAGGACCAGACCAGTCGAGCTTGTTGCAAATCTGTTTCTCTTCGAAGCGGACGTGTTCGGGACAGAGAGAAGAGAGGACGAGAGTGAGCAAGATGAGGAAGGGAAGACTGAGTTTCAACTCGTGAAAGAAAGGGGAACACATGGGGGAAATACCTGTTATATCAAGGAAAGAATTTACTTTAATATTACACCCAAGCCACATCTGGAAATAGTCGTTCCTCGGACGTTCTCTGCAAGGAGCAGCTCGAGGTAAGTTTCTTGGATGTTAGGCTACTAAACTATCAGCAATGTATCCGAGTTGTGCATACGGAATGGATGCTGTTCTGCATAAAATGTTGGTTATTTCTGAAGTAGCCTAGGCCTGGAGCACATCATGGTGAGGATTGTTTCGCTGTCATGTAGCAAACTTATTTTTTAAAGCGTGCTCGTAGTCGGGTTCTTTATAATTTTCACCTTTTTAAAGCAGTAGCCTATATTTTAAGTTTTGATTGTTTGTGGGCCTGTTTCGTGTCATTCTAGTGACACGGTTGTGTTGTAAACAGCAGTGTTTTATGTTATTGACATTACATACAGTGGAACGGACAGGCTCCAGCTACAGTCACACATCAGGAGCTGAGCTCACATGATGCAGCCATATCTGAACAGCTGTTGTAGCCAAATCATCCATACTAAAAACATTCATGACCTGAAGCTATTTTACTCTGTTTCAAGTGTTACTGTCACTTACAGTAGGTAATAATATCCATCACAATGGCTATGTTTACTTAGGCAGCCCAATTCAGATCTTTTCTCACTAATAATTGGTATTTTACCCAAGATCAGAGCTGGGCAGCCTGTGTAAACACAGCCATAGCCTACTCAGTTAAGACTGTTCTGTTTCGATCAGTGGAAAGAGTGTGTCTCTAAAATGATTAAAGACTTGACTGATCTATTGATCTAGTCATTGATTGGTTGATTTGACATTTCTGCCTCTTGAGATTTGATACAGTGTATATTCAATGTCTTTATTAATTGACAAAAGTTAAAATCAAATTGTATTGGTCACATACACATGGTTAGCAGATGTTAATGTGTGTGTAGCGAAATGCTTGTGCTTCTAGTTTTGACGGTGCAGTAATATCTAACAAGTAATCTAACAATTCCCCAACAACGACCTAACACACAAATCTAAAAGGAGGAATAAGGATATGTATATATAAATATATGGATGAGCGGCATAGGCATGGTGCAATAGATGGTATAAGGTACAGTATATACATGTTAGATGAGTAATGTAAGCTATGTTAACTTTATTAAAGTGGCATTGTTTAAAGTGACTAGTAATCAATTTATTAAAGTGGCCAGTGATGAGTCTCTATGTAGGCAGCAGCCTCTCTGAGTTAGTGATTGCTGTTTAGCAGTCCGATGGCCTTGAGATAGAAGCTGTTTTTCAGTCTCTCGGTCTCAGCTTTGATGCACCTGTACTGATCTCGCCTTCTGGATGGTAGCGGAGTCAACAGGCAGTGGCTCGGGTGGTTGTTATCCTTGATGATCTTTTTGGCCTTCCTGTGACATCGGGTGCTGTAGGTGTCCTGGAGGCCAGGTCATTTGCCCCTGGTGTTGTGCAGACCGCACCACCCTCTGGAGTGCCTTGTGGTTGAGGGCGGTGCAGTTGCTGTACAAGGCAGTGATACAGCCCGACAGGATGATCTTGATTGTGCATCTGTAAAATTTTGTCCGGGTTTTAGATGACAAGCCAAATTTCTTCAGCCTCCTGAGGTTGAAGAGGAGCGGTTGCGCCTTCTTCACCACACTGTCTGTGTGGGTGGACCATTTCAGTTTGTCTGTGATGTGTACGCCGAGGAACTTTAAACTTTCCACCTTCTCCACTACTGTCCCTGCTGTTTCCTGAAGTCCACGATCATCTCCTTTGTTTTGTTGACGTTGAATGAGAGGTTGTTTTCCTGACACCACCCTCCTATTGCCCTCACCTCCTCCATCTAGGCTGTCTTGTCGTTGTTGGTAATCAAGCCCACTATTGTTGTGTCGTCTGCAAACTTTATGATTGAGTTGGAGGCGTGCATGGCCATGCAGTCATGGGTGAACAGGGAGTACAGGAGGGGGCTGAGCATGCACTCTTGTTGGGCCCCAGTGTTGAGGATCAGCAAAGTGGAGATCTTGTTTCCTACCTTCACCACCTGGGGGCGGCCCGTCAGAAAGTCCAGGACCCAATTGCACTGGGCGTGCTTGAGACCCAGGGCCTGCAGCTTGATGATGAGCTTGGAGGGTACTATGGTGTTGAATGCTGAGCTGTAGTCAATGAACAGAAATCTTATATAGGTATTTATTTTGTCCAGTTATGTACATTTTTCAGTATATTTCCAGGATTCTGTTGCCATTTCATCTGTGTGTCTCTGTGGAGCAGAAATGTTGGGTAATAATAGGGCTGTCCCTGTCAATTTTTTTTAAATTGTCAACCGAAAGTCGTCTGTTTTGTTGACCAATCGATTGGTCGAAATTCTTTAACGTGTATTTTTCCATATATAGACACACCTATGTGTTTTAATAAAATGAACTATATGCTTGTCTGATGCTTTAAGCAAACTGTTTGATGATATAAGACACAAATGACTCAAGAGGGAGCCAGATATCAGGATAGCTAGAGGTAAAACAACAACAACATATTAGCCTGACCCGACCATCCTCCTCCTGCTCCTGCTGGCTTTCTACTCTCCTGATTTTGCCGGTAATAGGCTACATGAGGTAATAGGCTACATGAGGAGTCGACAACCTTTCTCATGTGGAATGGCAATTTATCTTCTAATTTCTACCGATCTGCGTGCCAGTTATGGTTTTCATATACACATCTTCGCATGACATTTCCTTCCTTCACGCTGAGTGGTTATCGAAAGGGGGAGAGATGGAAAGATTTTTCAAATACATTGAGGAACCATTGTGTTCTCAATGGATGTAAAACAGACTTTGTTTGCTTGCTGTTTGAGGTGAAGAAAACATTACTTTGAGAAGCTCCACAGCTCATTAGTGGTGGTGCGCTAAGCCAATCAGAAATACTATCAGATCCAACATTTGCGCGCAGGCCAGGTAGTCTATAGGCCTACCTTACTCAACATTGACAGTAGCACTCCAAACAAAATACAATGACTAAATTGACAAAACTCGTAAATGGAATGAAATAAACCAAAACGTGTTTCTCACAAGTGTAGCGCTCTGTAAACAAAGTGTCCACTCTGACAATGAGAATGGCAAAAGACTGGAATAATAATATTTAGAAAGCATTAACAGAAATTACCATAACCAAGCAAACATTGTAGATCAGAAATGATAGGAATTAACGGTAAATGTACTACTGGTCATATATGTAGTGGGGAATAGATAGACATCAACAATCAAGGCAAACATTTCACACAATGAAGTCAGAAAATAATTAATGTGCACAAATTGGTGAGAGAGAGCACATTCTGGAGAGAGTTATGCATTTTAGCCACACTCCCCTTCTTCATGGACTGTGCCATCCACGCGGCCTCCGCAATGAATTCGTCTCAGCCTCCACAATGGGTTAGTTCTCTGAGATCGGCGCAAATCAGACAGGTGTCTCGTGTGCCAAAATATAGTTGCTACTGCTTGACTAAAAAAGTATTGGTTGACCAACAGCCTATTGACCAAACAATCGAACAGTCCACTAATTGCGGTCAGCCCTAGGTAATAGCATGCTGAGCTGTGCTGTCTGGCTTTGGCTCTACACAGCTGTTTCAGTGTGGGGTTTGTCTTCCCTACCCACCCCAATGGCATCCCCTGTCTGGGAAAACACGCACGAATGCAAGCGCGCGCACACACACACACACACACACACACACACACACACACACACACACACACACACACACACACACACACACTCATTCCCGCTAATACCCATATCGTCAGAGTCTTGGCAGGACATTCTCTGTCTGACTCTCATGCCATCCCCAGTTGTTTAAGGGTGTCTGACTGTCTGCTGAAGGAACAATCATGTCTACCACACAATTTGGAGGGAGGGAGAGAGAGAGAGAAAGAAAGAGAGAACGAAGGGGGAGATAGAAAGAGAGAGGTCTGAGAAGGGAGAGTGGGCAGAGAGAAAGAAAGAGAGAGAAGGGGGCAGAGAGAAAGAAAGAGAGAGAGAATGGGGTAGAGAGAAGGAAAGAGAGGGAGAATGGGGTAGAGAGAAAGAAAGCGAGGGAGAATGGGGTAGAGAGAAAGAAAGCGAGGGAGAATGGGGTAGAGAGAAAGAAAGAGAGGGAGAATGGGGTAGAGAGAAAGAAAGCGAGGGAGAATGGGGTAGAGAGAAAGAAAGAGAGGGAGAATGGGGTAGAGAGAAAAGACAGCATGGAAAGTGATAGAGGATATATCGATGAAAGCTGCTGGCAGAGAGAGCAAGTGAGAGAGAAGATTGAGAGTGAGAGAAAGAAAGAGAGAATGGGGGCGTGAGAGAGGGCAGAGATAGGGTTAAGTTGTGACACCGTAAAGAGACATCTTTGTTTTATGCTCTCAATGCCTGTTTTAAAACAGTGTATGGATCAGGATCAGCTGTGAGCAGAATTGCAAATGCTGCTGGTCTGATTGGACCATAAACAATAGGGATGTAACGATTCAACGATATGCATCGGTTCCCAATTTAAATGTTTAAGATGCAAGTCCATCGGTCGCGGACCCAATACCGATCCAAATGTAGCGTGCATCCGTCAGAAAATCAATCCAAACGTTACGAATCACCTGTTCACATTTTTTGTTGTTGTTCATTTGACATTATTTCTACCTTCTAAAAATACCTCTAATCTTTTGTGGCAACTGGTGTGTCATATCTGCTTCAGTGTCGATCTGCATGTAACTGTGTTGACATTCATTGATGTACAAGTAATTTTGCAATATCAATAGCCTTGTCAAACTCCGCACTGTGCCCAGCTACACGCACTGACCAACGCGAGGTATGCAGCCTGTTCCTGATCTTCCCATCTGCACAGCACATTCAAATGCTAAAATGGCTGGCGTGATATTAGGCTTTATTAGTTTAGTGACAACCTATGTAATTTGCTAGGTTACTGTTATTAATTTTCTGTTGAAAATGTTGTTTCACCGGAATAAAATTAAGCTACCAGAGCCATAACTCAACTCCACGATTTACGATGGAGTTGAGCAGCGACTTGGTGTTGTCGGATTGGAGCTCGTCACATAAAATTACGTTTTTATCCAAATCTACTGATGTCAGCAGCCAAATAATAGCCCGCAATTACACAGAACAATGTTGTGTATACTTGTGGGCTATTCTTTGGGTCTGAAAACTAGTTTTAAGGAAATCCTGGAGTTGAGTTTAATCGGCTACCTGCTGAACTGAGAATGTAATAGTTTTTATTTTGATTGTTCAGGTTCAACAATAGTTTGGGTAATTTTGCTTTAAACAATCAGTGTATAATGGTCATTTTTAGATATACAGTTGAAGTCGGAAGTTTACATACACCTTAGCCAAATACATTTAAACTCAGTTTTTCACAATTTCTGATATTTAATCCTAGTAAAAATTCCATGTCTTAGGTCAGTTAGGATCACCACTTTATTTTAAGAATGTCAAATGTCAGAATAATAGTAGAGAGAATGATTTATTTAAGCTTTTATTTCTTTCATCACATTCTCAGTGGGTCAGAAGTTTACATACACTCAATTAGTATTTGGTAGCATTGCCTTTAAGTTGTTTAACGTGGGTCAAACGTTTTGGGTAGCCTTCCACAAGCTTCCCACAATAAGTTGAGTACATTTTCAGAACTGAGTCAGGTGTGTAGGCCTCTTTGCTCGCACACACTTTTTCAGTTCTGCCCACAAATATTCTATGGGATTGAGGCCAGGGCTTTGTGATGGCCACTCCAATACCTTGACTTTGTTGTCCTTAAGCCATTTTGCCACAATTTTGGAAGTATGCTTGGGGTCATTGTCCATTTGGAACACCCATTTACGACCAAGCTTTAACTTCCTGACTGATGTCTTGAGATGTCAATATATCCACATACATTTTCTACCTCATGATGCCATCTATTTTGTGAAGTGCACCAGTCCCTCCATCAGCAAAGCACCCCCACAACATGATGCTGCCACTCCCAAGCATCCCCCTTTTTCCTCCTAACATAACAATGGTCATTATGGCCAAACAGTTCTATATTTGTTTCATCAGACCAGAGGATATTTCTCCAAAAAGTGCTATCTTTGTCCCCATGTGCAGTTGCAAACCATAGTCTGGATTTTTTATGGCGGTGTTGGAGCAGTGGCTTCTTCCTTGCCGAGCGGCCTTTCAGGTTATGTCGATATAGGACTCGTTTTACTTTGAATATAGATAATTTTGTACCTGTTTCCTCCAGCATCTTCACAAGGTCATTTGCTGTTGTTTTGGGATTGATTTGTACTTTTCGCACCAAAGTATGTTCAGCTCTAGAAGACAGAACGTGCCTCCTTCCTGAGTGATATGACGGCTACATGGTCCTATGGTGTTTCTACTTGTGTACTATTGTTTGTACAGGTGAACGTGGTACCTTCAGGTGTTTGGAAATTGCTCCCAAGGATGAACTAGACTTGTGGAGGTCTACAATTTTTTTCTGAGGTCTTGGCTGATTTCGTTTGATTTTCCCATGATTTCAAGCAAAGAGTCACTGAGTTTGAAGGTAGGCCTTGTAATACATCCACAGGTACACCTCCAATTGACTCAAATGATGTCAATTAGCATATCAGAAGTTTCTAAAGCCACAACATTTTCTAGAATATTCCAAGTTGTTTTAAGGCACAGTCAACTTAGTGTATGTTAACTTCTGACCCACTGGAATTGTGATACAGTGAATTATAAGTGAAATAATCTGTCTGTAAATAATTGTTGGAAAAATGACTTGTGTCATTCACAAAGTAGATGTCCTAACCGAATTGCCAAAACTATAGTTTGTTAACAAGACATTTTTGATGTGGTTGAAAAATGAGTTTTAATGACTCCAGCGTAAGTGTATGTAAACTGCCAACTTCATTTGTACATGGTAAAGTTGAGAATTTCAAAACGAGGACAGAAATCACTTTGCAAGGTGAACTGAGTGGCCAAAGGGAGAGGAGAAGAAAATATCATTCCGTAAACACTTCCAAATATTTTTCAGATGATGGTGAAGTCCAATGTGCTATATAGCTGTGCTATATATTCATTTGCTATGTCATAGCTTATTTGTAAATTATAAATATTGATACATTACTAGCTCAAACACTTAATTTGCAAAACTGACAAGTTCATTAGTGGGTGATGATGATTTCAGAACAAAATTTGGGGGGGGGTGAATACATAGGCTACATTGCCCCCCACCTAATCTGATAGTGGTAGTGGGGTGGTAGATGCCTAGTCTCCCTTATGGCTCAGCTCAGGTGCCTACATAGTAGAGGTCCACCGATTAATCGGAATGGCCAATTAATTAGGGCCGATTTTCAAGTTTTCATAACAATCGGTGATCGTTTTTTGGACACCGATTTGACGATTTTTTTACATTTGATTTTTTTACACCTTTATTTAACTAGGCAATCAGTTAAGAACACATTCTTATTTTCAATGACGGCCTAGGAACGGTGGGATAACTGTCTTGTTCAGGGGCAGAACGACATATTTTTACCTTGTCAGCTCGGGGATTCGTTTTTGCAACATTTTGGTTACTAGTCCAACGCTCTAACCACTTACATTGCACTCCACGAGGAGCCTGCGTGGCAGGCTGACTACCTGTTACGCGAGGGCAGCAAGAAGCCAAGGTAAGTTGCTAGCTAGCATTAAACTTATCTTATAAAAAAACAATCAATCTTAACATAATCACTAGTTAACTACACATGCTTGATGATATTATTAGTTTATCTAGCGTGTCCTGCGTTGCATATAATCGATGCAGTGCCTTTTAATTTCTCATTGAATCACAGCCTACTTCGACAAACGGGTGATGATTTAACCTCTCTAGGGTAGGTGAGACGTTCACCAACATCCGGTGAAACCGCAGAGCGCTAACATTCTAAATGTACCATTTGTTATAGTAAACATTCTTGTAAATACATGAATCATACATAATTTAAAAGATGAACGTCTTATTAATACAGCCGCTCTGTCAGATTTCAAAAAGTCTTTATTGCGAAAGCAAACCATGCGATTTTCTGAGGACAGCTCCCCACACACACAAGTATTATTAGCATTTTCCAACCAAGCATTAGCGTCACGAAAGTCAGAAATAAGAATAAAATAAATAGCTTACTTTTGAAGATCTTCCTCTGGTGGCAATGCTAAGTGTCCTAACTACACAGTGAATGTTCGTTTTGTTTGATAACATCCATTTTTATAGCCTAACACGAAACATTTGTAAACCGCTTGCGTCGTGATTTCCGTCTCATTCAACTTTGGACGAAGCGTTTGTGGTAATTACACACACTAAACAAATGTTTATCCAGTCATGGTTGGTTTCATTACAATCCTCTGGTTGTTACTAACACAACCATACTTGATGGTTCTTTTCCCGGGACGTATTGAACGAAACAAACCGATTTGAAGACACCAATCAATGACCTCATTGCGCACCAATGGAGGGACCGGTCTATCGTTGATTGACTGTATTTTGGCCCAATGACCACTGATCATCTTGAAATCTAGTTTGGAAGATAGGCAATGAGCTGAGGTAAACGGCAATATGTAATGGTTATACGTTCGAAGACCAGCCTTTGTCGTAAACTCTGGAGTAAAAGAGGTTCATTCGCCATTGCAAATCCTACTTGACGGAGCCACGAGTGTTATGCATAGCAGTACATAGTCCATAGCATTTTCAGCAAGTTTATATATTTAAATTATGGAGAATAAATCAGGAAAAGCTAAAACAAAGTCTAGGTATACAGATTTAACCCAAATTATAGACCATTTTCATGTCAGACCTTTTCTGCTACCTTTCAATGGTCATTTACATGGGGCTGGTGAAGTTGAAAACTCTAAAACGTCAGCTTTCTATCAACTGCCTTTAACCATGACTGTCATGTCTTGTAAAAGGTTTCTGACTATCTCACGGGTGCTGCACATCAGTGACCCAGAAGTTGATGAGGAGAATGACAAGAAGAGAGGCACAAAGGTTTGTTAGGCCTGCCCAGAACCTGTCCATCAATGAGAGGATGGTAGCCTCAAAGGCCAGAATCAGCCTCAAACAATATGTGCGTAACAAACCAACCAAATGGGGTTACAAACGGTTTGTTTTGGTGATTCTGTGTGTGCCTACACTTGCAATTTTTTTGTTTATGAGGGGAAAAACAGTTTTGCTACCGGTAATGGACTGAGTTATGAGCTGAGGATGCGGGATGTGTGGGCTTGTGGCACCATTCGGACCAACAGAGTGGGCTTTCCAAAAACAAAGGTGAACGACATGCCTAAGTGGGCTGAGCGGGGTACCATGCGATGGATTCGTGAAGATGGCCTGCTCTTTGTAAAGTGGATGGATACCAGAGAGGTGGTCATGTGTACAACTATCCACAAGTCCTTCATTGGAGATCACGTTGTCAGACGTGTGAAGGTTGGTGCCGGGGCATGGACCACAAAAAATGTCCCCATTCCAGCTGCTGTGAAGGACTACAACAAGGGCATGGGAGGTGTGGACCTGTCAGATGCACTGATAGGATACTACAATGTTGTCCACAAGTCCATTAAATGGTACAAGACATTTTTCTATAATTTCATCGACATTGCTGTGGTGAATGCCTTCATCCTCCAGAAGGAAATGGCCAAGAACTGTGGACAGCCCCCCATCTCACAACTAGCCTTCACAGAGCTGCTCATCCAGGAGCTTGCTAGCTACAGCAAGTCCACTGCAGCACCTTCTGTCCCCTCTACCTCTGTCCCCTCTGCTCCAACCAGTGGTGTTCACCTGTCCAGATTAATCTCTGCAGGCATGAATGTGCCTCAGGGCAAAAAGGTCACAGTAGGGAGACGTCGTTGTGCCCTCTGTCACAGGAAATTCCCCATCACCTGCACCACCTGTTCAATAACCCTCTGCTTTACACCAGAAAGAGACTGATATGGGCCATGGCACCAGCAGCACAATATAGTGTAGAGGACTGAGGGTCTTCACAATATTGTAAATAGAAAATGTGTAAATAGTTACCCTTGTTATTTGTTTATGTTTAATTATTATTATTATTTTTTAAATAATTTTTATATATACATTTTTGGGGTGTGTTAGAATAGCATTTATGTATTTTGTATATAGTTATTTCCTTCAAAATGTATCACTGTACCTATTCGGCCACTTGGGTACATTTTGGTACATTTGTGTGGGACACCTGGGTGACTTCATGCTCATTTTTGAAGTTATCTGTCTAAAACTTTGCTCAACTATTGTTGCCATCTTATGTTCTTCATTCAAATCATCCC
The DNA here is from genome assembly GCF_034236695.1 of Oncorhynchus nerka. Classification (NCBI taxonomy): domain Eukaryota; kingdom Metazoa; phylum Chordata; class Actinopteri; order Salmoniformes; family Salmonidae; genus Oncorhynchus; species Oncorhynchus nerka. The sequence continues at coordinate 27,789,158 of NC_088423.1, forward strand.
CAGCATCCTATCTGTATGTTTGTCTGTTCTTGGTCATTTTTTAAATGTATTTTATTAGGCAAGTCAGTTAAGAACAAATTCTTATTTTCAATGACAGCCTAGGAACAGTGGGTTAACTGCCTGTTCAGGGGCAGAACAACAGATTTGTACCTTGTCAGCTCGGGGGTTTGAACTTGCAACCTTCCAGTTACTAGTCCAACGCTCTAACCACTAGGCTACCCTGCTGCCCCTTTTTGAACGATAATGCAGAAACAATACAAAACAGAAAACGTATGTTTATTTCCTTGTATTTTCTTCTACTAGATATATTGTGTTATATTCTCCTACATTCAATTCACATTTCCACAAAATGCAGAGTGATTCCTTTCAAATGATACCAAGAATATGCATATCCTTGCTTCTGGGCCTGAGCTACAGGCAGTTAGATTAGGGTATGTCTTTAGGCGGAAATTGAAGAGGGGGTACCCCAAATAAGTTAAGAACATCCAATAGTCAAAGGTATATGAAATACAAATCGTATAGAGAGAAATAGTCCTATAATTCCTATCATAACTACAACCTAAAACTTCTTACCTGGAAATATTGAAGACTCATGTTAAAAGGAATCACCAGCTTTCATATGTTCTCATGTTCTGAGCAAGGAACTTAAACATTAGCTTTCTTACATGGCACATATTGCACTTTTACTTTCTTCTCCAACACTTAGTTTTTACATTATTTAAACCAAATTGAACATGTTTAATTATTTATTTGATTCTAAATAGATTCTATTGATGTATTATATTAAGTTAAAATAAGTGTTCATTCAGTATTGTTGTGATTGTCATTATTACAACAAAATAAAAAATAATCTGCCGATTAATCAGTATCGGCTCTTTTTTGGTACTCCAATAATTGGTATCGGTATCGACGTTGAAAAATCATAATTGGTCGACCTCTACTAAAAAGTACATACACCATAGAAATACATAATTTACACACACATGCACGCACACGCACACACAGAAGTCAGCTCAGACAGATTCAGCTCACAGAGGCCCAGCACATGAGCTCCATCAGCAACACATTTTTTTACTGAGAATGGAAAATGAATGTGTTTATGCAACAAATGTCGCATTGATTCGTTCTATAATTACACCGAATCATTTCAAACTAAAACATATCATTCCTGTATCGTATCGGAACCCATGTATCAAATCATCTTGAAAGGGAAAGATGCCGATCCTTAATAAATAATCCTTACACCAAGAGATATGAGATAAAAAAAATGGGATATCTCTCTCTCTCTCTCTCTCTCTCTCTCTCTCTCTCTCTCTCTCTCTCTCTCTTTTCCTTAATCCCCCTCTCTCAGGTAATCTTCACGTGTTTGTGTGTTTGTGTGAGTGAGTGTGTGTGTGTGTGTCATAGGGTGTGTGGGTGCATGTATGTTTGTGAGCCCTAATTACATTATGTCACCGAACCATAACATTACAGCTCAGCCATAACCTTACTGAGAGAGACCCTAAAGCACATAGCCCTGTCTGCAAAGCAGAGGGAGGGACAAGAGGAGGGTTGGATGAAGAGGGTGGACGGTAGAGAAGGGGAGTGGGGAGAGCGACGAGGGAGGGAGGGAGGGAGGGAGAGGAGAGGAGAGAGGAGAGGGATGAGGAGAAAGAGGGAGAAGTGGAGAAACAAGAGTAGGGGAGGAAAGAAGGTAGCGCTGTAAGGGCTGCGGGAGAAGTGGCCTGTGCATGTGGTGTTAGACAAGCTAGCGGAGTGGCTAAAGAGGAGAGGATGAGGGGAGGGGGAGATAGGTAGGTGATGGACCCAAGAGGTTTACAATGTACTACAGGTAGTAGGTGAAGTAGGTGAACATAAGCCAAACGCTAACTTCTGTCATCATTCCCATAACGTTTTGCTTTCCCAATCATTTGCTTTTGTAATGATGTAAAATCTGATAACATTTTGCTGGGTTCTGACATAAAAACCTAGGGGCCTGCGGAGGTACTGCAGGGGATCCATGTTTTTTTTTGTAGAAAAATATGTGTTTTCTGTTTTCTGACTCTGGGAAAGTAATTAAATGGCTTCATTGCCAAAATCTCAGATTATCCTTTTAATGTCAGGCTCCCGAGGGGTGCAGCAGTATTAGGCCCTGCATTTCAATGCAAGAGGTGTCACTGCATTTCAATGCAAGAGGTGTCACTGCAGTCCCTGGTTCAAATCCAGGCTGCATCACATCTGGCTGTGATTCAGAGTCCCATAGGGATTGTATTCGGTATCTCTTGATTTCCATGTGCTGTATCTGTGCTATGATCTCTTACATAGATTCTAAACCTTTAATAATGGCAAATTATCAACATATTGTGATAATGGTGTTATTATGTTATTGATTGAGTGACTATGGCTTTCCAGATCTCCAAACAGTGCTATTTGTGGGTTAATTTTAGAACAATGTTATGACTTTTAGCTCCTCTTGAACCAAATGGTGTTTCTTAGCAGATTCGTCTGAGGAGAGTCTAAAACATCTCAACTCGTTTACAAATGCTTTGTTCTACGACTGTGAAAAACTGGTGTGTGTGTGTGTGTGTGTGTGTGTGTGTGTGTGTGTGTGTGTGTGTGTGTGTAAATCTGACAGACAGTTTGTCTCCTCTCCCGCTCTGTGCTGAGGTTGTGCCCTTTGAGAACATTCTGACAGCACCCTTCAGACTGACAGGGACGCACACACAAACATACACACAAACATACACACACACACTCTCTACCCCCTGTTAGGAGCAGTAATCGTTGGGTACCTGACTAGAGACATGACCTCTGTTTTTCTCTGTTATTCGGAAGGTAAACACTACTGTAGCTCTGGAGAATAATGAAGGGAGTCAAAGACGGCTGTATCCCGGTACTCTTAAGTGGCTTCCTTTTCTTGTGTCCTTCCCTTCATCTATACTGAGATACAGTAGTTTAAGATGAAGAAGATTGCCTTGCAGAATATAGTAGAAGAGTGTCTTAATGTCAGTGGGTTGAAACTCAATCAATAATACGGTGCTGTAAATGCATTTGTAAGAGGACCTAGAATCAATGCTGTGTGTAATGGCCAGAAGAATAGTCTTGTATACAGAATCATGGAATTAAGTAGAACACATTAGGCTCCTGAGTGCTGACATTTGCCAACAACTCCATATAGCTATCAATCAATATAATTTAATTTATATAACATTAGAGGAATATTACAAATATATATTTTTTCATAAAGTGCTGAAGTGTAACCCAGGATTACACACCAAAGACCAAGCCTAAAGCAACAGTGGAAAGGACCAGCTCCTTGACTGGGTAGGAAGAAACCTTGAGAGGAACCAGACTACATGGGTAGGAAGAAACCTTGAGAGGAACCAGACTGCATGGGTAGGAAGAGACCTTGAGAGGAATCAGACTGCATGGGTAGGAGGAAACCTTGAGAGGAATCAGACTGCATGGGTAGGAGGAAACCTTGAGAGGAATCAGACTGCATGGGTAGGAGGAAACCTTGAGAGGAATCAGACTGCATGGGTAGGAGGAAACCTTGAGAGGAATCAGACTGCATGGGTAGGAGGAAACCTTGAGAGGAATCAGACTGCATGGGTAGGAGGAAACCTTGAGAGGAATCAGACTGCATGGGTAGGAGGAAACCTTGAGAGGAACCAGACTGCATGGGTAGGAGGAAACCTTGAGAGGAACCAGACTGCATGGGTAGGAGGACACCTTGAGAGGAACCAGACTACATGGGTAGGAGGAAACCTTGAGAGGAACCAGACTACATGGGTAGGAGGAAACCTTGAGAGGAACCAGACTGCATGCATAGGAGGAAACCTTGAGAGGAACCAGACTGCATGGGTAGGTATACATCTTGAGAGGAACCAGACTACATGGGTAGGAAGAAACCTTGAGAGAAGCAGACTGCATGGGTAGGAAGAAACCTTGAGAGGAACCAGAGTACATGGGTAGGAAGAAACCTTGAGAGGAACCAGACTGCATGGGTAGGAATACATATTGAGAGGAACCAGACTACATGGGTAGGAGGAAACCTTGAGAGGAACCAGACTACATGGGTAGGAGGAAACCTTGAGAGGAACCAGACTGCATGGGTAGGTAGAGATCTTGAGAGGAACCAGACTACATGGGTAGATGGAAAACTTGAGAGGGACAAGACTACATAGGTAGGAGGAAACCTTGAGAGGAACCAGACTGCATTGGTAGGTATACATCTTGAGAGGAACCAGACTACATCGGTAGGAATACATCTTGAGAGTAACCAGAATGCATGAGTAGGATTACATTTTGAAAGGAACCAGACTACATGGGTAGGAGGAAACCTTGAGAGGAACCAGACTGCATGTGTAGGAATACATCTTGAGAGGAACCGGACTACATGGGTAGGATGAAACCTTGATAGGAACCAGAGTACATGGGTAGGATGAAACCTTGAGAGGAACCAGACTACATGGGTAGGAGGAAACCTTGAGAGGAATCAGACTGCATGGGTAGGAAGAAACCTTGAGAGGAATCAGACTGCATGGGTAGGAGGAAACCTTGAGAGGAATCAGACTGCATGGGTAGGAGGAAACCTTGAGAGGAATCAGACTGCATGGGTAGGAGGAAACCTTGAGAGGAACCAGACTGCATGGGTAGGAGGAAACCTTGAGAGGAACCAGACTGCATGGGTAGGAGGAAACCTTGAGAGGAACCGGACTACATGGGTAGGATGAAACCTTGATAGGAACCAGAATACATGGGTAGGAATACATCTTGAGAGGAACCAGACTACATGGGTAGGAGGAAACCTTGAGAGGAACCAGAGTACATGGGTAGGATGAAACCTTGAGAGGAACCAGACTACATGGGTAGGAGGAAACCTTGAGAGGAATCAGACTGCATGGGTAGGAAGAAACCTTGAGAGGAATCAGACTGCATGGGTAGGAGGAAACCTTGAGAGGAATCAGACTGCATGGGTAGGAGGAAACCTTGAGAGGAATCAGACTGCATGGGTAGGAGGAAACCTTGAGAGGAACCAGACTGCATGGGTAGGAGGAAACCTTGAGAGGAACCAGACTGCATGGGTAGGAGGAAACCTTGAGAGGAACCAGACTACATGGGTAGGAGGAAACCTTGAGAGGAACCAGACTACATGGGTAGGAGGAAACCTTGAGAGGAACCAGACTACATGGGTAGGAGGAAACCTTGGAAGGAACCAGACAACATGGGTAGGAATACATCTTGAGAGGAACCAGACTACATGGGTAGGAGGCAACCTTGAGAGGAACCAGACTGCATGGGTAGGAGGAAACCTTGAGAGGAACCAGACTGCATGGGTAGGAATACATATTGAGAGGAACCAGACTACATGGGTAGGAGGAAACCTTGAGAGGAACCAGACTTCATGGGTAGGAGGAAACCTTGAGATGAACCAGACTACATGGGTAGGAATACATCTTGACAGGAACCATACTACATGGGTAGGAGGAAACCTTGAGAGGAACCAGACTGCATGGGTAGGTATACATCTTGAGAGGAACCAGACTACATGGGTAGATGGAAAACTTGAGAGGAACCAGACTACATGGGTAGGAGGAAACCTTGAGAGGGACAAGACTGCATGGGTAGGAAGAAACCTTGAGAGGAACCAGACTACATGGGTAGGAAGAAACCTTGAGAGGAACCAGACTACATGGGTAGGATGAAACCTTGAGAGGAACCAGACTGCATGGGTAGGAGGAAACTTTGAGAGGAACCAGACAACATGGGTAGGAAGAAACTTTAAGAGGAACCAGACTGCATGGGAATGAGGAAACCTTTAGAGGAACCAGACTGCATGCATAGGAGGAAACCTTGAGAGGAACCAGACTGCATGGGTAGGAAGAAACCTTGAGAGGAACCAGACTACATGGGTAGGATGAAACCTTGAGAGGAACCAGACTGCATGGGTAGGATCAAACTTTGAGAGGAACCAGACAACATGGGTAGGAAGAAACTTTAAGAGGAACCAGACTGCATGGGAATGAGGAAACCTTGAGAGGAACCAGACTGCATGCATAGGAGGAAACCTTGAGAGGAACCAGACTGAATGGGTAGGTATACATCTTGAGAGGAACCAGACTACATGGGTAGGAAGAAACCTTGAGAGGAGCAGACTGCATGGGTAGGAAGAAACCTTGAGAGGAACCAGACTACATGGGTAGGAAGAAACCTTGAGAGGAACCAGACTACATGGGTAGGATGAAACCTTGAGAGGAACCAGACTGCATGGGTAGGAGGAAACTTTGAGAGGAACCAGACAACATGGGTAGGAAGAAACTTTAAGAGGAACCAGACTGCATGGGAATGAGGAAACCTTGAGAGGAACCAGACTGCATGCATAGGAGGAAACCTTGAGAGGAACCAGACTGCATGGGTAGGTATACATCTTGAGAGGAACCAGACTACATGGGTAGGAGGAAACCTTGAGAGGAACCAGACTGCATGTGTAGGAATACATCTTGAGAGGATCCGGACTACATGGGTAGGAGGAAACCTTGATAGGAACCAGAATACATGGGTAGGAATACATCTTGAGAGGAACCAGACTACATGGGTAGGAGGAAACCTTGAGAGGAATCAGACTGCATGGGTAGGAAGAAACCTTGAGAGGAATCAGACTGCATGGGTAGGAGGAAACCTTGAGAGGAATCAGACTGCATGGGTAGGAGGAAACCTTGAGAGGAATCAGACTGCATGAGTAGGAGGAAACCTTGAGAGGAACCAGACTGCATGGGTAGGAGGAAACCTTGAGAGGAACCAGACTGCATGGGTAGGAGGAAACCTTGAGAGGAACCAGACTACATGGGTAGGAGGAAACCTTGAGAGGAACCAGACTACATGGGTAGGAGGAAACCTTGAGAGGAACCAGACTGCATGGGTAGGAGGAAACCTTGAAAGGAACCAGACTGCATGCATAGGAGGAAACCTTGAGAGGAACCAGACTGCATGGGTAGGTATACATCTTGAGAGGAACCAGACTACATGGGTAGGAAGAAACCTTGAGAGGAGCAGACTGCATGGGTAGGAAGAAATCTTGAGAGGAACCAGACTGCATGGGTAGGAGGAAACCTTGAGAGGAACCAGACTACATGGGTAGGAGGAAACCTTGAGAGGAACCAGACTACATGGGTAGGAGGAAACCTTGAGAGGAACCAGACTGCATGGGTAGGAGGAAACCTTCAAAGGAACCAGACTACATGCATAGGAGGAAACCTTGAGAGGAACCAGACTGCATGGGTAGGTATACATCTTGAGAGGAACCAGACTACATGGGTAGGAAGAAACCTTGAGAGGCGCAGACTGCATGGGTAGGAAGAAACCTTGAGAGGAACCAGACTACATGGGTAGGAAGAAACCTTGAGAGGAACCAGACTACATGGGTAGGAAGAAACCTTGAGAGGAACCAGACTGCATGGGTAGGAGGAAACTTTGAGAGGAACCAGACAACATGGGTAGGAAGAAACTTTAAGAGGAACCAGACTGCATGGGAATGAGGAAACCTTGAGAGGAACCAGACTGCATGCATAGGAGGAAACCTTGAGAGGAACCAGACTGCATGGGTAGGTATACATCTTGAGAGGAACCAGACTACATGGGTAGGAAGAAACCTTGAGAGGAGCAGACTGCATGGGTAGGAAGAAACCTTGAGAGGAACCAGACTACATGGGTAGGAGGAAACCTTGAGAGGAACCAGAGTACATGGGTAGGAAGAAACCTTGAGAGGAACCAGACTACATGCAGTAGGAGTAGGAGGAACCAGACTGCATGGGTAGGAATACATATTGAGAAGAACCAGACTACATGGGTAGGAGGAAACCTACCAGACTTGGGTAGGAGGAACCAGATGAACTACATGGGTAGGAGGAAACCTTGAGAGGAACCAGACTGCATGGGTAGGAGAGACCTTGAAGGAACCAGACTACATGGGTAGATGGAAAACTTGAGAGGGACAAGACTACATAGGTAGGAGGAAACCTTGAGAGGAACCAGACTGCATTGGTAGGTATACATCTTGAGAGGAACCAGACTACATCGGTAGGAATACATCTTGAGAGTAACCAGACTGCATGAGTAGGATTACATTTTGAAAGGAACCAGACTACATGGGTAGGAGGAAACCTTGAGGGTAACCAGACTGCATGTGTAGGAATACATCTTGAGAGGAACCGGACTACATGGGTAGGAGGAAACCTTGATAGGAACCAGACTGCATGGGTAGGAGGACACCTTGAGAGGAACCAGACTACATGGGTAGGAGGAAACATTGAGAGGAACCAGACTGCATGGGTAGGAGGAAACCTTGGAAGGAACCAGACTACATGGGTAGGAATACATCTTGAGAGGAATCAGACTACATGGGTAGGAGGAAACCTTGAGAGGAACCAGACTACATGGGTAGGAGGAAACCTTGGAAGGAACCAGACAACATGGGTAGGAATACATCTTGAGAGGAACCAGACTACATGGGTAGATGGAAAACTTGAGAGGGACAAGACTACATAGGTAGGAGGAAACCTTGAGAGGAACCAGACTGCATTGGTAGGTATACATCTTGAGAGGAACCAGACTACATGGGTAGGAATACATCTTGAGAGTAACCAGACTGCATGAGTAGGATTACATTTTGAAAGGAACCAGACTACATGGGTAGGAGGAAACCTTGAGAGGAACCAGACTGCATGGGTAGGTATACATCTTGAGAGGAACCAGACTACATGGGTAGGAAGAAACCTTGAGAGGAGCAGACTGCATGGGTAGGCAGAAACCTTGAGAGGAACCAGACTACATGGGTAGGAAGAAACCTTGAGAGGAACCAGACTACATGGGTAGGATGAAACCTTGAGAGGAATCAGACTACATGGGTAGGAGGAAACCTTGAGAGGAGCAGACTGCATGGGTAGGCAGAAACCTTGAGAGGAACCAGACTACATGGGTAGGAAGAAACCTTGAGAGGAACCAGACTACATGGGTAGGATGAAACCTTGAGAGGAATCAGACTACATGGGTAGGAGGAAACCTTGGAAGGAACCAGACTACATGGGTAGGAATACATCTTGAGAGGAATCAGACTACATGGGTAGGAGGAAACCTTGAGAGGAACCAGACTGCATGTGTAGGAATACATCTTGAGAGGAACCAGACTACATGGGTAGGAATACATTTTGAGAGGAACCAGACTACATGGGTAGGAGGAAACCTTGAGAGGAACCAGACTGCATGGGTAGGAGGAAACCTTGAGAGGAACCAGACTACATGGGTAGGAGGAAACATTGAGAGGAACCAGACTACATGGGTAGGAGGAAACCTTGAGAGGAACCAGACTGCATGGGTAGGAGGAAACCTTGAGAGGAACCAGACTGCATGGGTAGGAAGAAACCTTGAGAGGAACCAGACTACATGGGTAGGAAGAAACCTTGAGAGGAACCAGACTGCATGGGTAGGAGGAAACTTTGAGAGGAACCAGACAACATGGGTAGGAAGAAACTTTAAGAGGAACCAGACTGCATGGGAATGAGGAAACCTTGAGAGGAACCAGACTGCATGCATAGGAGGAAACCTTGAGAGGAACCAGACTGCATGGGTAGGTATACATCTTGAGAGGAACCAGACTACATGGGTAGGAAGAAAACTTGAGAGGAGCAGACTGCATGGGTAGGAGGAAACCTTGAGAGGAACCAGACTGCATGGGTAGGTAGAGATCTTGAGAGGAACCAGACTACATGGGTAGATGGAAAACTTGAGAGGGACAAGACTACATAGGTAGGAGGAAACCTTGAGAGGAACCAGACTGCATTGGTAGGTATACATCTTGAGAGGAACCAGACTACATCGGTAGGAATACATCTTGAGAGTAACCAGGCTGCATGAGTAGGATTACATTTTGAAAGGAACCAGACTACATGGGTAGGAGGAAACCTTGAGGGTAACCAGACTGCATGTGTAGGAATACATCTTGAGAGGAACCGGACTACATGGGTAGGAGGAAACCTTGATAGGAACCAGACAACATGGGTAGGAAGAAACTTTAAGAGGAACCAGACTGCATGGGAATGAGGAAACCTTGAGAGGAACCAGACTGCATGCATAGGAGGAAACCTTGAGAGGAACCAGACTGCATGGGTAGGTATACATCTTGAGAGGAACCAGACTACATGGGTAGGAAGAAACCTTGAGAGGAGCAGACTGCATGGGTAGGAAGAAACCTTGAGAGGAACCAGACTACATGGGTAGGAGGAAACCTTGAGAGGAACCAGAGTACATGGGTAGGAAGAAACCTTGAGAGGAACCAGACTACATGGGTAGGAAGAAACCTTGAGAGGAGCAGACTGCATGGGTAGGCAGAAACCTTGAGAGGAACCAGACTACATGGGTAGGAAGAAACCTTGAGAGGAACCAGACTACATGGGTAGGATGAAACCTTGAGAGGAATCAGACTACATGGGTAGGAGGAAACCTTGGAAGGAACCAGACTACATGGGTAGGAATACATCTTGAGAGGAATCAGACTACATGGGTAGGAGGAAACCTTGAGAGGAACCAGACTGCATGTGTAGGAATACATCTTGAGAGGAACCAGACTACATGGGTAGGAATACATTTTGAGAGGAACCAGACTACATGGGTAGGAGGAAACCTTGAGAGGAACCAGACTGCATGGGTAGGAGGAAACCTTGAGAGGAACCAGACTACATGGGTAGGAGGAAACATTGAGAGGAACCAGACTACATGGGTAGGAGGAAACCTTGGAAGGAACCATACAACATGGGTAGGAATACATTTTGAGAGGAACCAGACTACATGGGTAGGAGGAAACCTTGAGAGGAACCAGACTGCATGGGTAGGAGGAAACCTTGAGAGGAACCAGACTGCATGGGTAGGAAGAAACCTTGAGAGGAACCAGACTACATGGGTAGGATGAAACCTTGAGAGGAACCAGACTGCATGGGTAGGAGGAAACTTTGAGAGGAACCAGACAACATGGGTAGGAAGAAACTTTAAGAGGAACCAGACTGCATGGGAATGAGGAAACCTTGAGAGGAACCAGACTGCATGCATAGGAGGAAACCTTGAGAGGAACCAGACTGCATGGGTAGGTATACATCTTGAGAGGAACCAGACTACATGGGTAGGAAGAAACCTTGAGAGGAGCAGACTGCATGGGTAGGAAGAAACCTTGAGAGGAACCAGACTACATGGGTAGGAGGAAACCTTGAGAGGAACCAGAGTACATGGGTAGGAAGAAACCTTGAGAGGAACCAGACTACATGGGTAGGAGGAAACCTTGAGAGGAACCAGACTGCATGGGTAGGAATACATATTGAGAGGAACCAGACTACATGGGTAGGAGGAAACCTTGAGAGGAACCAGACTTCATGGGTAGGAGGAAACCTTGAGATGAACCAGACTACATGGGTAGGAGGAAACCTTGAGAGGAACCAGACTGCATGGGTAGGTAGAGATCTTGAGAGGAACCAGACTACATGGGTAGGATTACATATTGAGAGGAACCAGACTACATGGGTAGGAGGAAACCTTGAGAGGAACCAGACTACATGGGTAGGAAGAAACCTTGAGAGGAACCAGACTACATGGGTAGGAGGAAACCTTGAGAGAAACCAGACTGCATGGGTAGGAATACATATTGAGAGGAACCAGACTACATGGGTAGGAGGAAACCTTGAGAGGAACCAGACTGCATGGGTAGGAGGTAACCTTGAGAGGAACCAGACTACATGGGTAGGAATACATCTTGAGAGGAACTATACTACATGGGTAGGAGGAAACCTTGAGGGGAACCAGACTGCATGGGTAGAAATACATCTTGAGAGGAACCAGACTACATGGGTAGGAGGAAACCTTGAGAGGAACCAGACTGCATGGGTAGGAGGAAACCTTGAGAGGAACCAGACTACATGGATAGGAGGAAACATTGAGAGGAACCAGACTGCATGGGTAGGAATACATTTTGAGAGGAACCAGAGTACATGGGTAGGAAGAAACCTTGAGAGGAACCAGACTACATGGGTAGAAGGAAACCTCGAGAGGAATCAGACTACATGGGTAGGAGGAAACCTTGGAAGGAACCAGACTACATGGGTAGGAATACATCTTGAGAGGAACCAGACTACATGGGTAGGAATACATTTTGAGAGGAACCAGACTACATGGGTAGGAGGAAACCTTGAGAGGAACCAGACTGCATGGGTAGGAGGAAACCTTGAGAGGAACCAGACTACATGGGTAGGAGGAAACCTTGAGAGGAACCAGACTGCATGTGTAGGAATACATCTTGAGAGGAACCAGACTACATGGGTAGGAATACATTTTGAGAGGAACCAGACTACATGGGTAGGAGGAAACCTTGAGAGGAACCAGACTGCATGGGTAGGAGGAAACCTTGAGAGGAACCAGACTACATGGGTAGGAGGAAACATTGAGAGGAACCAGACTGCATGGGTAGGAGGAAACCTTGGAAGGAACCAGACTACATGGGTAGGAATACATCTTGAGAGGAATCAGACTACATGGGTAGGAGGAAACCTTGAGAGGAACCAGACTACATGGGTAGGAGGAAACCTTGGAAGGAACCAGACAACATGGGTAGGAATACATCTTGAGAGGAACCAGACTACATGGGTAGTAGGCAACCTTGAGAGGAACCAGACTGCATGGGCAGGAGGAAACCTTGAGAGGAACCAGACTACATGGGTAGGAATACATCTTGAGAGGAACCAGACGACATGGGTAGGAGGAAACCTTGAGAGGAACCAGACTGCATGGGTAGGAGGAAACCTTGAGAGGAACCAGCCTGCATGGGTATGAATACATCTTGAGAGGAACCAGACTACATGGGTAGGAGGAAACCTTGAGAGGGACAAGACTGCATGGGTAGGAGAAACCTTGAGAGGAGCAGACTGCATGGGTAGGAAGAAACCTTGAGAGGAACCAGACTGCATGGGAATGAGGAAACCTTGAGAGGAACCAGACTGCATGCATAGGAGGAAACCTTGAGAGGAACCAGACTGCATGGGTAGGTATACATCTTGAGAGGAACCAGACTACATGGGTAGGAAGAAACCTTGAGAGGAACCAGACTACATGGGTAGGATGAAACCTTGAGAGGAACCAGACTGCATGGGTAGGAGGAAACTTTGCGAGGAACCAGACAACATGGGTAGGAAGAAACTTTAAGGGGAACCAGACTGCATGGGAATGTGGAAACCTTGAGAGGAACCAGACTGCATGCATAGGAGGAAACCTTGAGAGGAACCAGACTGCATGGGTAGGTATACATCTTGAGAGGAACCATTCTACATGGGTAGGAAGAAACCTTGAGAGGAGCAGACTGCATGGGTAGGAAGAAACCTTGAGAGGAACCAGACTACATGGGTAGGATGAAACCTTGAGAGGAACCAGACTGCATGGGTAGGAGGAAACTTTGAGAGGAACCAGACTACATGGGTAGGAAGAAACCTTGAGAGGAACCAGACTACATGGGTAGGATGAAACCTTGAGAGGAACCAGACTGCATGGGTAGGAAGAAACCTTGAGAGGAACCAGACTACATGGGTAGGAAGAAACCTTGAGAGGAACCAGACTACATGGGTAGGAGGAAACCTTGAGAGGGACAAGACTGCATGGGTAGGAATACATCTTGAGAGGGACAAGACTACATGGGTAGGAATACATATTGAGAGGGACAAGACTGTATGGGTAGGAATACATCTTGAGAGGGACAAGACTGTATGGGTAGGAATACATCTTGAGAGGGACAAGACTACATGGGAAGGAATACATCTTGAGAGGGACCTGACTACATGGCTAGGAATACATCTTGAGAGGAACCAGACTACACGGGTAGGATGAAACCTTAAGAGGGACAAGACTGCATGGGTAGGAATACATCTTGGAGGAACCAGACTACACGGGTAGGAGGAAAACTTGAGAGGGACCCGACTGCATGGGTAGGAATACATATTGAGAGGAACCAGACTGCATGGGTAGGAGGAATCCTTGAGAGGGACAAGACTGCATAGGTAGGAGGACACCTTGAGAGGGACAAGACTGCATAGGTAGGAGGACACCTTGAGAGGGACAAGACTGCATAGGTAGGAGGAAACCTTGAGAGGGACAAGACTGCATAGGTAGGAGGAAACCTTGTGAGGAACCAGACTACATGGGTAGGAGGAATCCTTGAGAGGGACAAGACTGCATGGGTAAGAGGAAACCTTGTGAGGAACCAGACTACATGGGTAGGAGGAATCCTTGAGAGGGACAAGACTGTATGGGTAGGAGGAAACCTTGAGAGGAACCAGACTACATGGGTAGGGATACATCTTGAGAGGAACCAGACTACACGGGTAGGAGGAAAACTTGAGAGGGACCCGACTGCATGGGTAGGAATACATCTTGAGAGGAACCAGACTGCATGGGTAGGAGGAATCCTTGAGAGGGACAAGACTGCATGGGTAGGAGGAAACCTTGAGAGGGACAAGACTGCATGGGTAGGAGGAAACCTTGAGAGGGACAAGACTGCATGGGTAAGAGGAAACCTTGTGAGGAACCAGACTACATGGGTAGGAGGAAACCTTGAGAGGAACCAGACTACATGGGTTGGAGGAAACCTTGAGAGGGACAAGACTGCATGGGTAGGAGGAAAGCTTGAGAGGAACCAGACTACATGGGTAGGGATACATCTTGAGAGGAACCAGACTACATGGTTAAGAGGAAACCTTGAGAGGAACCAGACTACATGGGTAGGAGGAAACCTTGAGAGGGACAAGACTGCATGGGTAGGAATACATCTTGAGAGGAACCAGACTGCATGGGTTGGAGGAAACTTTGAGAGGAACCAGACTACATGGGTACGAGGAAACCTTGAGAGGAACCAGACTACATGGGTAGGAGGAAACCTTGAGAGGGACAAGACTGCATGGGTAGGAGGAAGCCTTGAGAGGAACCAGACTGCATGGGTAGGAGGAAACCTTGAGAGGAACCAGACTACATGGGTAGGAGGAAACCTTGAGAGGGACAAGATTGCATGGGTAGGAATACATCTTGAGAGGGACAAGACTGTATGGGTAGGAATACATCTTGAGAGGGACAAGACTGCATGGGTAGGATTACATCTTGAGAGGGACAAGACTACACGGGTAGGAATACATCTTGAGAGGGACAAGACTACACGGGTAGGAATACATCTTGAGAGGGACAAGACTGCATGGGTAGGAGGAAACCTTGAGAGGGACAAGACTGCATAGGTAGGAGGACACCTTGAGAGGGACAAGACTGCATAGGTAGGAGGACACCTTGAGAGGGACAAGACTGCATAGGTAGGAGGACACAAGACTGCATGGTAGGGTTGGACACCTTGACAAGACTGCATAGGTAGGAGGAGGAGGACAAGACTGCATTAGGAGGAGGAGGGACAAGACTGCATAGGTAGGAGGAAACCTTGAGAGGGACAAGACTGCATAGGTAGGAGGACACTTTGAGAGGAACAAGACTGCATAGGTAGGAGGAAGCCTTGAGAGGGACAAGACTGCATAGGTAGGAGGAAACCTTGAGAGGGACAAGACTGCATAGGTAGGAGGACACCTTGAGAGGAACAAGACTGCACTGCTAGGAGGAAACCTTGAGTTGGACAAGACTGCATAGGTAGGAGGAAGCCTTGAGAGGGACAAGACTGCATAGGTAGGAGGAAACCTTGAGAGGGACAAGACTGCATAGGTAGGAGGACACCTTGAGAGGGACAAGACTGCATAGGTAGGAGGACACCTTGAGAGGGACAAGACTGCATAGGTAGGAGGACACCTTGAGAGGGACAAGACTGCATAGGTAGGAGGAAACCTTGAGAGGGACAAGACTGCATAGGTAGGAGGAAGCCTTGAGAGGGACAAGACTGCATAGGTAGGAGGAAGCCTTGAGAGGGACAAGACTGCATAGGTAGGAGGAAGCCTTGAGAGGGACAAGACTGCATAGGTAGGAGGAAACCTTGAGAGGGACAAGACTGCATAGGTAGGAGGAAACCTTGAGAGGGACAAGACTGCATACGTAGGAGGACACCTTGAGAGGAACAAGACTGCATAGGTAGGAGGAAGCCTTGAGAGGGACAATACTGCATAGGTAGGAGGAAACCTTGAGAGGGACAAGACTGCATAGGTAGGAGGACACCTTGAGAGGAACAAGACTGCATAGGTAGGAGGAAGCCTTGAGAGGGACAAGACTGCATAGGTAGGAGGAAACCTTGAGTTGGACAAGACTGCATAGGTAGGAGGACACCTTGAGAGGAACAAGACTGCACTGCTAGGAGGAAACCTTGAGTTGGACAAGACTGCATAGGTAGGAGGAAGCCTTGAGAGGGACAAGACTGCATAGGTAGGAGGAAACCTTGAGTTGGACAAGACTGCATAGGTAGGAGGAAGCCTTGAGAGGGACAAGACTGCACTGGTAGGAGGAAACCTTGAGAGGGACAAGACTGCACTGGTAGGAGGAAGCCTTGAGAGGGACAAGACTGCATAGGTAGGAGGAAACCTTGAGTTGGACAAGACTGCATAGGTAGGAGGAAGCCTTGAGAGAGACAATACTGCACTGGTAGGAGGAGGCCTTGAGAGGGACAAGACTGCACTGGTAGGAGGAAGCCTTGAGAGGGACAAGACTGCATGGGTAGGAGGAAGCCTTGAGAGGGACAAGACTGCATGGGTAGGAGGAAGCCTTGAGAGGAACCAGACTGCATAGAGGAACAAGCCAATCTGGGCCCCATTCCAGCCATTTTCCCAGAGGGACTAAAGTGGCCTAATATGTCACTGAGTGTCACTTGACTTGTGTCAGGGGCCTGAAGTATGAGGATCAGGATTAAGTTAGCGCTGAAACACACACACACACACACACACACACACAGAGACACATTTTAAAATCTTGATTTGAATCCCCAAATCACATTACAGTCGAGAAGGATTCAAACATTTCAAAGGACACTGATATCTGGACACTTATGGAAACAGATAGCACCGTCTTCTCCACACAGCAAGGCTGCCTATGACCGCTGACACATGCTTTGCCTTTGTCTTATGCATGCCTACAATCTGAAGGCAATGTACTGTCAGCCTACTGTATAGTGAGCATTTCTCATTTGCCAAGATAATCCATCCACCTGACAGGTGTGGCATATCAAGAAGCTTATTAAATGGCATGATCATTACACAGGTGCACCTTGTGCTTGGGACAATTATAAGGCCACTCTAAAATGTGCGGTTTTGTAACACACCCCAATGCCACAGACTTCTCATGTTTTGAAGGAGTGTGCAATTGGCATTCTGACTGCAGGAATGTCTACCAGAGCTGTTGCCAGGTAATTAAATGTTCATTTCTCTACCATAAGCTGCCTCCAATGTCATTTTAGAGAATTTGTCATACGTCCAACCGCCCTCAGAATCGCAGACCTGTAACGGTTTTCTTCCTCTTCTGAGGAGGAGTAGGAAGGATCGGACCAATATGCAGCGAGGTACGTGTCCATGTTAATATTTGTTTAAACTGAACACAAAACAAAATAACATGAGAACGAACAAAAACGAAACAGTTCTGTCTGGTGCAGACACAGAGACAGAAAACAACTACCCACAAATCATAGTGGGAAAACAGGCTGCCTAAGTATGGTTCTCAATCAGAGACAACGATAAACAGCTGCCTCTGATTGGGAACCATACCAGGCCACAGAAATACAAAAACATAGAACAACACATAGAATGCCCACCCCAACTCATGCCCTGACCAAACTAAAATAGAGACATAAAAAAGGAACTAAGGCCAGGACGTGACAAGACCATGTTTAACCACGCCAGCCCAGGACCTCCACATCCTGCTTCTTCATCTGCAGGGGTTGCTGCAGAGTATTTCTGTTTGTAATGAAGCCCTATTGGTATTTCAGGAACTTGTCAGTGAAGGTCTGCTCCATGTAAGAGTCAAAAGAGCAACCCACTTCCGCACACACACACACACACACACACACACACACAATAACACACCATGCTTTGTTTGAGTCTAGAAACATTGTAGCAAACAAACATAAAAAGTGTAACTGCAGTAACAACAGCAACTGGGTGTCAATACAAGTGCCAAAGGTATTGATGAAGCAGTTTGTTGATTGGCCCTATTGATGAAATGATTAGGTTGGCTGAGTGAAGCAGAACAGCAGCTATTGATCTAACCAAGCCTGTCATCATTGTCCTTAGGTCTGATAGATACCACAACTACACCAGTGGAGGCTGCTGAGGAGAGGACGGCTCATAATAATGCCT
Source organism: Oncorhynchus nerka (assembly GCF_034236695.1). Classification (NCBI taxonomy): domain Eukaryota; kingdom Metazoa; phylum Chordata; class Actinopteri; order Salmoniformes; family Salmonidae; genus Oncorhynchus; species Oncorhynchus nerka. The sequence continues at coordinate 27,807,478 of NC_088423.1, forward strand.
CAAACGCATGGAAACCATGTTGTTGATGTATTTGATACCATTCCACTAATTCCGTTCCAGCCATTACCGTGAGCCAGTTCCTCCGAATGAAGGTGCCACCGACCTTCTGTGAACTACAGGTCGGGGATTCAATCTTGCCACCTTCCGGTTACAAGTCCAACGCTCTAACCACTAGGCCACCTGCCACCCCATGAGTGATACCTGCCAGACCCTATGATAACCCCAACCAAGGCATGCCTTTGTGTGTGTGTGTGTGTGTGTGTGTGTGTGTGTGTGTGTGTGTGTGTGTGTGTGATCGTGGGTCTGTGGAATTGAGCCCACTTTGATGTAATTGTTGACAGATGTTATTCCTCACTAGGCCTCTCTTGTCATTCCTCCTTCGGTCCTCTTTCTCTGTTTCTCTCTCTCTCACACTCACACACACAAACACACAATAAATGCACACGCACACACACATGGTTTGGCTGTCTGTATATGTTGCCATCACCACGGTAACATGTTTTCCCAATTTCTGGGAAATGTCCGACATCATTCAGAATCCTGTCCTTCTCATCGCTTGGTCCAGAAGCCATCCTAACATTGATAGCAGATTTATAACATGGACCTTTCTTTGAAAAACAAATGGTATGTGTGGTGTGTGTGTATGCATGCATACATGGTTTATGACCATCTTCGGTCTGTCTGAAACTAAGAGTTTACAACTTAATTCGTCTGTCAGTGTAATCTGAAGCTTGTATTAACCTGGTACAGAACAGAACAGAACAGAACAGAACATAAAAGAACACAGAGGAATGAAAAGACTCCATCAGCATTGTGGCCTCCAGTGTTGGCCCAGTCAGACGGTGAACTGTACCAGTGAATAGTTGTTTCCTTTGTGTTCCAGTCCTCCTGGCTGTCTGCTGTGTGTTCTCTCTCTGAAGGGATTGGTTCTGGGAGATTTAGCTCCTCTGCTGAGAGAGAGAATCACATCTGCCAGGAGAGGAGGAGAAGGGAAGGGGGAGGTGGGGGGAATGAGAGAGAGAGAGAGAGTGAGGCTTCTAGCTAGTAGCCACCACCAGAACCGAGAGAGGAGATGGAGGGATGAGGGAGAGCTAATGTGGAGAAAACAGAGAGAGAGAGAGAGAGAGAGAGAGCGAGAGATTTGAGTAGGAGAGAGCAATATATAGATTTGAGGAGAGAGAGAGAGAGATATTTGAGAAGGACATATTTGAGGAGAGTGAGAAGAGAATGAGACAGAGAGAAAAATTTGCGAAGGAGAGAGGGACTCCAGAGGAATGAAAGAGACAGTCAGAGGACTCATCTTGTGACCCATCAGCAGAAACATGAAATCAAGGCCTGTGCGAGGTCATTGTGTGTGTGCGTGTCTGTGTGTGTATTTGCACGCTATGAGGTCATTGAGTACTATATATTGAACACTGGGTTTAGTATCACAGAACCTTTGTGCCTTGTGGTTTGTAATGTTACACAGATATACTATCATCCATTTAGATTTAATCAGATAGACAGACTTATTCCTTATGTTCCAAATAATAAGCAACTCAAACTCTTCTCTCTTTTTGTTCTGAGAGTTCAGGTTCATAAGCTGTATTATATTTAGGATTTACAGTCAAACATACATCTTTCCTTGGCTTCATTTACTGTGGCTCAACTCCATGCACAAAGCATGTAAGATCATGTAAAAGTATCACAAAGTGCTCACGGATCTTAAAAATGTTGTCCTCTGACCCAAAACAACTATGATTGAGGATTGGGGATCCTCACACATTCACCATCCTACCCCCGGCCCTTCCTGTTGTTGGGTTCTGGTTGAGTACCCCTGGCTGTGGCGTCACCCCCAGACAGGGACCACAGTAAATTAGGTTAAAGGGCACTGGAGCATCCTGTCTGTGTCGGGCTGGGGGGCTGGTAGACTGGATAGGGGTTAGAGGGTGTTTGGGGGAGAAGAATTAGCCTCTCTGTCTGGGAGTTTTGACCAGGGGCAGGTGGCCCTGTTTTGGGGATACAACACAAACTAATGTTATCTTTTTAGCAAAATATTTACTTGACTGGAGCTTGTTAAAGTAACATTTTGATGTCCAGCTTCATCATTACATTTTTGGCCTAGTTTGTTCCTCTTATATAAAGAGGCTCACAACTAGTCCTGGTAGATGTTGACTTTTCAGTGGGTTGACATAAGAAAAGAGAGAGAGACAGAGAGAATCACTGGAGATACCTGCCGTCCAGTCCTTTACCTTTATACCAAGAGGGAGAACAGCAGAAAGGGAGCAAAGGAAAGTAATAACAGAGAGGGAGAGAACGAGAGGGAGAAAGAGAGAGAGAGAGAGAGAGAGAATGAGAGGGAGAGAACGAGAGAGAGAGGGGGGGGGATGATGGATATAGCATGTCCTCTATCTTTCTCGCTGCTGCAGCGCTGCAAAGAGATTAGTTTGATTTACATAACCACTACCCCCTTCTCTCCTTCCTATTTCCCCTCTATTCTATCATCTCCTTTCCTCCTCTGGGAGAAGACAGGTTGGAGATGCTCTAATTGCTATTAAGACATGTTTGCTTGTTCATCCTCTCTTTGGGGTGTCTGAGAGAGAGGGGGAGAGAGAGCGATAAAGAGACAGAGAGAGAGACCAAGTGGACAGAGGGATGTAGTCTGACTTCTCACACTAAATTCCTCCGCTGCTCTGTCGTTCCTAAATCCAGTGGCTTGTGAAAGTATTCACCCCCCTTGGCATTTTTCCTATTTTGTTGCCATACAACATGGAATTAAAACAGATTTTTTTGGGGGTTTGTATCATTTGATTTACACAACATGCCTACCACTTTGAAGATGCTAAATATTTTTTATTGGGAAACAAACAAGAAATAAGACAAAAAAAACTGCAAACTTGAGCGTGCATAACTATTCACCCCCCAAAATCAATACTTTGTAGAGCTACATTTTGCAGCAATTACAGCTGCAAGTCTCTTGGGGTATGTCTCTATAAGCTTGGCACATCTAGCCACTGGGATTTGTGTCCATTCTTCAAGGCAAAACTGCTCCATCCTCCTTCAAGTTGGATGGGGTCCGCTGGTGTACAGCAATCTTTAAGTCATACCACAGATTCTCAATTGGATTGAGGTCTGGGATTTTTGACTAGGCCATTCCAAGACATTTAAATGTTTCCCCTTAAACCACTTGAGTGTTGCTTTAGCAGTATGCTTGGGGTCATTGTCCTGCTGGAAGGTGAACCTCCATCCCAGTCTCAAATCTCTGGAAGACTGAAACAGGTTTCCCTTAAGAATTTCCCTGTATTTAGCGCCATCCATCATTCCTTCAATTCTGACCAGTTTCCCAGTCCCTGCTGATGAAAAACATCCCCACAGCATGATGCTGCCACCACCATGGTGTTCTCGGGGTGATGAGAGGTGTTGGGTTTGCGCCAGACGTACTATTTTCCTTGATGGCCAAAAAGCTCAATTTTAGTCTCATCTGACCAGAGTACTTTCTTCCATATGCTTGAGGAGTCTCCCACATGCCTTTTGGTGAACACCAAACATGCATGCTTATTTTTTTCTTTAAGCAATGGCTTTTTTTCTGGCCACGTAAAGCCCAGCTCTGTGGAGTGTACAGCTTAAAGTGGTCCTATGGACAGATAATCCAATCTCCACTGTGGAGCTTTGCAGCTACTTCAGGGTTATCTTTGGTCTCTTTGTTGCCTCTCTGATTCATGCCCTCCTTGCCTGGTCCGTGAGTTTTGGTGGGCGGCCCTCTCTTGGCAGGTTGGTTGTGGTGCCATATTATTTCAATTTTTTAATAATGAATTTATTGGTGCTTTTTTTAACCCAACCCTGATCTGTATGTTGTCCATGACCTGTTTGGAGAGGTCCTTGGTCTTCATGGTGCCACTTGCTTAGTGGTGCCCCTTGCTTAGTGGTGTTGGAGACTCTGGGGCCTTTCAGAACAGGTGTATATATACTGAGATCATGTGACAGATTATGTGACACTTTTTATTATTTTATTTCACCTTTATTTAACCAGGTAGGCTAGTTGAGAACAAGTTCTCATTTGCAACTGCGATTGCACACAGGTGGACTTTATTTAACTAATTATGTGAGTTCTGAAGGTAATTGGTTGCACCAGATCTTATTTAGGGGCTTCATAGCAAAGGGGGTGAATACATATGCACGTACCACTTTTTCGTAAAAAAGTACATTTTTTCATTTCACTTCACCAATTTGGACTATTTTGTGTATGTCCATTACATGAAATCCAAATAAAAATCTATTTAAATTACAGGTTGTAATGAAACAAAATAGGAAAAATGCCAAGGGGGTGAATACTTTCGCAAGTCACTGTACATTAGTCTGAGACGGCCATCATTGAAGTCATTTGTGGTGACGAGGGGCTTTGTACAAAACAAAGTAATCAGCGATTGGATCGTCTCTAACCAATCAAAGTATCAAAGCCAAAGACGACTTTTCCAACTGCCGCACGTGTGTTCTGGCTCTGGCCCAACCCAACCGTTTCTAGACCAATCAGACGATCCTGAATGTCGGGGAGGTACTCAGATACAGACTCATTGTGGAGAAGAAACTAACGTCTGTGGGCGTGGTTTAGCGTTTCGCCTGAGCAAGGAGTCTGGGTAGCCAGGTAAAGAGAGATGTTAGGTTGAAGAGCGACTCAGAGTGAAGGGAGAGGAAGATAGAGAGCAGAAGATGAATGAGAGAGAAAGAGGGGATGGGATTGAGAGAATGATGGATGGAGAGAAAAAGAGAGATGGATGGAGATGGAGGAGAGAAGAGGAGGAGGGGGGAGTTATTTATAGTCAGCTTGCTGTTGGTCTGGAGCGCATAGCATCCATGTCAGTTCTCATCAGCTCCACACACACTCACATACACACACACAGACGGGGAGTAACGGATTAGATGTAACTGATTTTTTTTTTAAACTGTCCCTTATGTAACCAGCAAAATAATTGGAATCGGATTGCAGATCATTTAGAAAAAGTTGATAATTACGTTTATATTCAGAAAGGACATTTGCGGAAAGAAATGAATGACACCTTTCTGTTTTCTAAATATAATTCAAATCAGGATTGAAAAATGGCACAAATTTAAGTTTGGTCCTCTGAGCAAGTCTGACCACAAATCAGAGACCACTATGATGACACACAATGCCTTTGATGAAAAAGAAGGAATAGGCTTTTGTAGGCTACTGTCGAAGCTATTTCTTCCAATGGTGCGACTGTTGTTGGCATCTAAAGATTCTACTGTACATCCAACTTGAATAAACGCCTGGAGGTAAGGAAGACAGTAGTGGTGTAGCCGACACGGCTATCACTTATTATTAGTACAGTATATACATAGCGCAATGATGTGAATCACACTTCTGCTCTCTCATTTAGCTATTTGCGCCTTACGGATTGTGGTTGTTGTGGATGGATTTTACCCAATAATGTTTGAATTTAAGAAGTTTAAGCTGCCTATCAATCATTGTTTTTGCGACCAGTGGACAGAAAGTGAAAAATGTGCTCTTGCAACAGCTGCATAGTGCAGATTCCAGCCTATGGAAGAGTTCCTCCCTTCTAAAATCCTCCCTGGTATTGTGCTCCATACTGTAAACAACAAATGTAATTTAAGAAGTGTGGCTTTTATTGCTCTATCTAATTCTTGCTGATAAAAAAAAGAAACGATAGGCCTAATGGACAAACTCACGCACAATTGATGGACTTAAACAGCTGCAACATGTTAAAATATCAATGTGTCAGCAAACATTTTTTACTTGTAAATAGCACTTTTCGGTAGTGCTCAAAGCATGCATTCCATGAGAGCAGCATTTATTTTTCAACTCGGAGCAATGAGCACAATCAGTCCTCCATGACAACAACATCATAAACAACAGAGTTGGCTATTAAGTCCTTAGTTTTTGGGTTATGCTCAGGTAAAACAATTTGGCTGATCTATATTTTCAGATACAGTAGCAGCAGGTAGCCAAGCGGTAATAGCGTTTGGCCATTAACTGGAAGGTCACTAGTTCGAATCCCTGAACCGACGAGGTGGAACATCTGTGCCTTTGAGCAATGGACTGAACCTTAATTGCTCCAGAGTTGCCTTTGATAATGAAAGACCCTTGCTGTGACCCCACTCTCCGAGGGTGTCTCAGGTAGACTGGGATATACAAAAATCACATTTCCAATTCACACGTGTGTTCATATTTGATTTATTATTATATTTCCATGTCTTATTTTTGAAGATCAAGGGGTATTAAATTCATTGGAATGAATGGAATTCTGCCAGACTTTGTTTTTTTATTTTAAGATATAGTCTAATCCAGTGCTGCCCAACCCTCTTCCTGGAGATCTACTGTCCTGTAGGTTTTCAGTCCAACCCTCTTCCTGGAGATCTGTAGGTTTTCAGTCCAACCCTCTTCCTGGAGATCTACTGTCCTGTAGGTTTTCAGTCCAACCCTCTTCCTGGAGATCTACTGTCCTGTAGGTTTTCAGTCCAACCCTCTTCCTGGAGATCTACTGTCCTGTAGGTTTTCAGTCCAACCCTCTTCCTGGAGATCTACTGTCCTGTAGGTTTTCAGTCCAACCCTCTTCCTGGAGATCTACTGTCCTGTAGGTTTTCAGTCCAACCCTCTTCCTGGAGATCTACTGTCCTGTAGGTTTTCAGTCCAACCCTCTTCCTGGAGATCTACTGTCCTGTAGGTTTTCAGTCCAACCCTCTTCCTGGAGATCTACTGTCCTGTAGGTTTTCAGTCCAACCCTCTTCCTGGAGATCTACTGTCCTGTAGGTTTTCAGTCCAACCCTCTTCCTGGAGGTCTACTGTCCTGTAGGTTTTCAGTCCAACCCTCTTCCTGGAGATCTACTGTCCTGTAGGTTTTCAGTCCCAACCCTCTTCCTGGAGGTCTACTGTCCTGTAGGTTTTCTGTCCAACCCTCTTCCTGGAGATCTACTGTTCTGTAGGTTTTCAGTCCAACCCTCTTCCTGGAGATCTACTGTCCTGTAGGTTTTCAGTCCAACCCTCTTCCTGAAGATCTGTTTATTTATATCCTTGTTTAGAAGCTCCACGAATTTTACGGAATTATGACATACATTGAAGGTTGTGCAATGTAACGAGAATATTTAGACTTAGGGATGCCACCCGTTAGATAAAATACCGAACGGTTCCGTATTTCACTGAAATAATACGTTTTGTTTTCGAAATGATAGTTTCCGGATTCGATCATATTAATGACCAAAGGCTCGTATTTCTGTGTGTTATTATGTTATAATTAAGTCTGATTTGATAGAGCAGTCTGACTGAGCAGCAGCAGGCCCGTAATCATTCATTCAAACAGCACTTTCGTGCGTTTTGCCAGCAGCTCTTCGCAAGCACAGCGCTGTTTATGATTTCAAGCCTATCAGCCTAATGGCTGGTGTAACCAATGTGAAATGGCTAGCTAGTTAGCTGGGTGTGCGCAAATACTGTTTCAAACGTCACTTGCTTTTAGATTTGGAGTAATTATTCCCCTTGCGCTGCAAAGGCCGCAGCTTTTATGGAGCGATGGGTAACGATGCTTCGAGTGTGGCTGTTGTCTATGTGTTCCTGGAAGCTATACCGTTACACTGGCAATACTAAAGTGCCTATAAGAACATCCAATAGTCAAAGTTATATGAAATACAAATGGTATAGAGAGAAATAGTCCTATAAATACTATATTAACTACAACCTAAAACCTCTTACCTTGGAATATTGAAGTCTCATGTTAAAAGGAACCACCAACTTTCATATGTTCTCATGTTCTGAGCAAGGAACTTAAACGTTGGCTTTTTTACATGGCACATATTCCTTTCTTCTCCAACACTTTGTTTTTGCATTATTTAAACCAAATGTAACATGTTTCATTATTTATTTGAGGCTAAATTGATTTTATTGATGTTTTATATTAAGTTAAAATGAGTGTTAATTCAGTATTGTTGTAATTGTCATTATTACAAATTTAAAAATTGGCCGATTAATCGGTATCGGGTTTTTGGTCCTCCAATAATCCGGTATCGGCATTGAAAAATCATAATCGGTCGACCTCTAATAAGAACACCCAATAGTCAAAGGTATATGAAATACAAATGGTACAGAGAGAAATAGTCCTATAATTCCTATAATAACTACAACCTAAAACTTCTTACCTGGGAATATTGAAGACTCATGTTAAAAGGAACCACCAGCTTTCATGTTCTCATGTTCTGAGCAAGGAACTTAAACGTTAGCTTTCTTACATGGCACATATTGCACTTTTACTTTCTTCTCCAACACTTTGTTTTTGCATTATTTAAACCAAATTTAACTTGTTTCATTATTTATTTGAGGCTACATTTATTTTATTGATGTATTATATTAAGTTAAAATAAGTGTACATTCAATAAGTGTAATTGTCATTATTTTTGGTCCTCCGATAATCTGTATCAGTATCAGCGTTGAAAAATCATAATCGGTCGACCTCTAATCACTACTCTTGTTCATTATTCCTGCTTTAGGCGGAGTGACTGTAACCAACCACAACACACAACACACATACTCACATACTGACCACAGCTCATCCCCAGGCACAAACAGAGGAAATGGCCGATGCTCCTCCAGAAATGACAGTTTAGAAACAATTTCACTTTATGTGCATTCCTGTGGTGTCTGGCATTCATGTCTCTCTTTGTCTGACTTACTCTCTTTCCCCTTGAGTCTTCTTGTTCCTTGCTATCCCTTTCTCTTTCCATCTCTCTCTATCCCTCTATCCCGGTTTCCACTAGTCACTAATTTGCTTTTTGGTCTTAATTTAAGGTTAGGGTTAGGCATAAGGTTAGCAGTCTGATTAAGGTTAAGGTTAAGGTAAGGGGTAGGTTTAAAATCTGATATTAAGAAGATAAATTGTAGAAATATGAGGGATTTAGCCATAATTACGACTTGGTGGCTGTGGTAACTAGTGACAAACCTCTATCCCTTTCTCTGTCCCTAGCTTCTTCCTACTCCAGTAGGACTCACATTATGTACTGACCTGTCTGTCAGGCAGTGTCCTGGCCAGCTATGTGCTGAGGCGAGTCATTGAACAAGACCTGAGGTTTTACAGCTCCTGACTCATTGTGATGAAGTAACAAACTGTACTGTAGCCACAGCAGACACATGCACGCTCACACACACACATGCAAGCACACACAGACACACCCACACACACACACAGGTTTGATGGAGAGGACTTTTAAACCAGCAGAGAGATGGAACACAACTTGGACATGGTCCCTTGTTTTCTTCTCTCTCTCCAAGGACATTTTTCTCTCACTTCTTTCTCTCTCCCTCCTCTGCTCGCTTCTCTGGTTGTTTAGATAATGATATGGTTTGGTGTAAACAGTCAGGTTTTGTTTTTCTCTTTTGTTGTCTCTTCCTCGTGCCCTCTAGTCTCGACTCAGTCTCGTCTTAGATGAATTCTGATCTGAGGTCAGGGCCTGTATTCATAAAACGTCTCATCATAGAAGTGCTGATCTTGGATTCATTTAGTATTTTAGATCATAATGATTCATATTTTATGGACAGATCCCAAATCAGCAATCCTATTCTGAGGCGTTATGAATATGGGTTCTGATCTCATACAAGGACATCATCCTACTGTATCACAGATGTCTTCCATGGTTCTAATAGACACCTGACCTGGAACACTACTGTAGAATAACTTTCCCTCCAAGACTGACTGCAACAATGCTGAGAGATTATTTATTCATTTCAATGATAAGCATTATGTAGAAGAGTTTATTCCTCCCTGGACTGGGCTTGAACCAGGGACCCTCTGCACAACAATTATTCAAGGTCTTTGTAACGGCCGTTGGTGGAAGAAGGTGAGGACCAAAGCGCAGCGTGGTACGTGTTTGTCATTTATTAAATAGAACTGAACACTAAACACAAAGTAACTAAAAGAACAACCGAAACAGCTCCGTCAGGTGAAAAACACAAAACAGAAAGCAACTACCCACAAACTACCCACCCATATGGGCAGGGGGTACCTAAGTATGGTTCTCAATCAGAGACAACGATAGACAGCTGTCCCTGATTGAGGACCATGAAACAAAAACAAAGAAATACAAAAACATAGAAAAAGGAACATAGAATGCCCACCCTAGTCACACCCTGGCCTAACCAAAATAGAGAATAAAAGCCTCTCTATGGCCAGGGCGTGACAGTCTTAGTACTGCAGTTGCTTATCTTGACAAGCCGTATAATCTCTTTTCCTCACTATGAAGTTAAAAGTAAAGTCAAAGTGGATGACAGATGTACAGTTCTGTTCAGCGGGATCTGGTTTCTCCAGTGATGCCTGCTCACTAGATCTGTGCTATACAGTGATGACTGTTCAGTCAAGCTGTTTTCTACAGTAGATATATGGAGAAAATGCAGACAGGTTTGCCCCCATGGCAACTCAATCTCTGCTCCCTGTCTTTGAGCAGAAATAGAGGGAGTAGAAAGTGTCAGAATTACTGTGTGTGAGAGAGAAAGAGATTAAGCTGGTCTCGTAGTGTCTCAAACATTCTTCCACACAACACGGTATACCCTCAGACAGAGAAAAAGAGAGAGAAGAAGAATAAGTACAGTGTCTTGGGTATACATAACAGAAATAAAATGATTCCCTCCCTCCAGACTGAATTCCCTGACAGGTGGATTGTACCAGGAATTTGGAAAAATTCTGAGAAGGCCCTCGGGGTACTGGACAAGGCTGCAGTGTCGTTCTGGGAGAAGAGAAGGAGGGGGAAGAGTAGAGGGGGGGAAAGTGGAGAAGATTAGGGGAGAGCAGATGAGAGGAGAAGAACAATTAACAGAATACTTAGACAAGAGAAGGGAGAGAAGAAGAGTGTAGAGCAGTGGTTTCCAAACTTTTATAGTCCCGTACCCCTTCAAACATTCAACATCCAGCTGCAAATGTGTTTTTTTGCCATCACTATATGATACATTTATTAAACATAAGAATGAGTTTTTATCACAGCCCGGCTCGTGGGAAGTGACAAAGGGCTCTTATAGGACAAATAATAATATAATAATCAATAATTTTACTCTTTTTTAGCCATCTTACATATAAACCTTATTTGTTCATCAAAAATTGTGAATAACTCACCACAGGTTACTGAGAAGGGTATGCTAGAAAGGATGGACATAACTCTACAGGTGTGAATCATGATTCACAGGTGCGCGTAATGATGAGGGCCAGTTGTGCGTAATGGTGAATCCTAGGACCGGTAGTTAGTACTCTGGCGACGTCATATGCCGGAGGGGAGGAGCAGACGTGACACATAGCCACAATTTTGTCCCGCACATTGGATATAGTTGCGGAGAGTCCCTGAAATCCTAGATTCAGATCATTTAGGCGAGAAAAAAACATCACCCAGATAGGCCAGTCGTGTGAGAAACTCATCATCATGCAAGCAGTTAGACAAGTGAAAATTATGGTCAGTGAAGAAAACTTTAAGCTCGTCTCTCAATTTAAAGAAAATGTGTCAATACTTTGCCCCTTAATAACCAGCGCACTTCTGTATGTTGTAAAAGCATTACATGGTCGCTGCCCATATCATTGCATAATGCAGAAAATACACAAGAGCTCAGGGGCCTTGCTTTCACAAAGAACCACTTTCACTGTAGTGTCCAAAACGTCTTTCAAGCTGTCATACATTCCCTTGGCAGCAATAGCCTCTCGATGGATGCTGCAGTGTAGCCAAGTGGCGTCGGGATCAACCACTTGCACAAGCGTTACCACTCCACTATGTCTCCCTGTCATGGCTTTTGCGCCATCAGTACAGATACCAACACATCTTGACCACCAAAGTTCATTTGATGTCACAAAGCTGTCCAGTACTTTAAAAATATCCTCTCCTGTTGTCCTGGTTTCCAGTGGTTTGCAGAAGAGGATGTCTTCCTTAATTGACCCCCCCCCCCCCCCATAAACGTAACGGACATATACCCGGAGCTGTGCCAGGCCGCCACGTCTGTTGACTCATCCAGCTGTAACGCATAGAATTCACTGGCTTGTATGCGAAGCAGTAATTGTGGGGCGGCAGGTAGCCAAGTGATTAGAGCGTTGGGCCAGTAACTGAAAGGTTGCCAGATTGAATCCTCGAGCTGACAAGGTAAAAATATTTTGTTCTGCCTCTGAGCAAGGCAGTTAACCCACTGTTCCAAGGCCGTCATTGTGAATAAGAATTAGTTCTTAACTGACTTGCCTAGTTAAATAAAGGAAAAAAAAAAATAATAATTGTTTCAAAACATCTCCTACCATGTCACTGATGCGTCGTGAAACAGTGAAGGAATTGTCTGTATTGTTTTTGGGCCTTTTCCCCCAGGATTGTCTCAGCCATGTCCACGACAGCAGGAAGAATTAAGTCCTCCACGATAGTATGAGGCTTGCCTGTCCTAACCACTCGGTAGCTCACCATATAAGACTCTTCTAGCCCCTTCTTATTAATGGCATCTGTTGCTTTTATATACATGTCTTACTACTCGAAAGTCGCCTTTATTCTCTCTCAAAAAACTCCCGTGGCTTAATTTTCATATTGTCATGTTTCCTTTCTAAATGTCTGCGCAAGAGTGAAGGTTTCCGGCGAGAGAGTACCGGTTAATTGGATGATTGGATGTTAATCATTTGACTACAACCTGTATTGACGTTGTGTTGTTATTTTGCTGAACACTAGATGGTTGTTTTTTATTTTGGCAGTGAAACGAGGCTACTCAGTCAAGAAAAAAACCTCACCCAAATGTATAGCTCCATTGGAAAATATAAATGTACTGTTTGTAAATGTGAAGATATTTATTTGGCGTACCCCCGACGGCATTGCGCGTACCCCAGTTTGGGAATATCTGGTGTAGAGGAAAGGGAGGAAAGGAAGAAAAGAGAGGAGAATAGAGAAGACAAGAGAAGAGAAAAGAACAGTGAAAAAATATAAGTATTGATCGGTTGTTAGCAGACCAATAGATCACAATGGGGATGATGAAGTCACAATGTCCAGGTTATCGTGGAAAGAGATACTCTCTCATGGGACCTCTTGGTTAAATAAAGGAGAGATAGAAAAAAGAGAGCTGGATGAAGTGAATTGAATTAGTAAATCAATAGCTACCAGGCTGTGATGGTGTCTTGAAAGCCAAAGGCCTGGAAACAACTGAAAAGGGTTTTCAAATGTCGCTGAAATGTAATTGTGCAATTTATTTATTTTCCAGAGAAGACTGTTCTTAGGTGTTCTATGTGTGTTGTTCATCACAGTACACACCACATAAAACGTCATTATATTATCAGCTAAGAACAAGTCGAGATTCTGAGGAGCAATTAGGAGCTACATTCAATCCAGGCAGACTGCTAAATGCTGCATACATGTATGTTGGCTCAATCAGAAATGACCTTAAAATGTCTATCACACTATAACGAGGCTCTTTTGTGGACCGGATTGACTCTAGCCCTGTGTGTTTTTCCATTGGGCATTGAGTCTGAGAGTCTACCCTCTGCTGGTAGGTTGTAATACTAAACCGTCACTTCAGAACCACTGATGATCAGTAAGCCTGATGCCCTCTGGTACGGATAATATACAGGGGAACGGTAATGGTGGAAACTATGTAGTAGACCTGTTGTTAATGCTGTTAGGTCTGTAATTCCCACAACTAAATTCTTGCATAATTGTGTCAGATCCTCGAGAAAACATACTAATCAGATTTGCCAAGTCTCCACCCCTCTAAATCGAAACTCTCAGCCAGTTTCAGGCAAATCTATGGGCCAAATGTCCTCTCCCCTTCTGAAATTTGAACGATGTGAAATCATGTGTTGTCCAAATGATCAGTGACCAAAATTCTGCTTAACAGAACAAAGTTCCTAGTTAGTCGTCACATCCCACAATCTGTTGACATTTATGTTACGCGCGTCTGTCCACGAGAGATTAGATCCATAGTAGTTGCACAAGGAAGGAGGTAGGGAGGGAGGGAGGAAAGAAAGAAAGGCCTTAGATTCTCAAAGTAACAGGGTCATAGGCGGATACCGTCTACTATTCCTAATGTAGAGTAACAAGGATAGATCCTAGTGTCCAATGGCCATAGGGGATCCATTCAGTCAGTGTAACGGTATAGATGTAGCTATCATCTGTAGTACAGGCAAACACAGTCTCCTTTCACTTCCTCTTAACTAGATGATAAATGGAGTTCATTAGTCGTATAGACAGTTGTCCTGTGTTCAATGTCTGGAGGTCACAGCTCCATCTCTATTCTCTACTGTTTGCTCCATTCTCTCTTCATTCTCTATTCTCTTGCTCTTTCTCTATCCGGCTGTCTCCCTGTTTTCTCTCACTATTTTTTGCAGAGATCTGAAGGAGACTATTTAGCTCTAATGCTGTCTGCCACCAAATCCCCCTTTGAATAAAAGTCAGAAATTGAAGCGGGCAAATCATGTTTTATGTATATTGTGCTTACACAATGAAAGCAGAAAGCAGAGGGGGAAGTGGGGCAAGCATTATAGCCTGGCGTATTATAGCAACAAAGCTGCTTTACACCCCTTCCTTAGAAAATGACTGCAGCATAGCAGCAATAGCCATAGAGAGGGAGAGGTTGAGGGGAGAGAGAAAGAAAGATATTTTAGAAAAGCTATTGACTTGCAAAGCGGAAGGAACACTACATAGAAATTGCATTAGCTTGCTACTGTCTGTGTTCCATCTGTGCTACTGTAACTCTTGGGTTTGATTGAGCTTGTAGGCTACAGTGAGACTGGCTGGGTTAAGATGGAAACTAGTTTTAAGTATTGTGAGGGTTGATATGACAGTTATGTAAGCCATGTGCAGTGCTTCTCTCTCTCCCAGCTCTCTCCTTTTTTCTTTTGCTCTCTTTCTCTGCTTCTCTCCCTCCTCTCTCTTTCTCTGTCTCACTCTGCCTTTCTGACTCTCACTCCTATGTCTCTCTCTGCAGTAACTAACCTGGATGCCCGTTTAGGCACAGGTGTTTAGTGTCTGTCTGTGAGAGGGGAGTTAGATTAAAGGATGGATGGAGGGATGTGTCTCATTGCCCAGTGGACAGTTTGGCTAGTGATGGTTGGAAAAATGGCGCCGGAGGAGATGGCAGCCGTTTTACGGTCTCCTAACCAATTGTGCTATTATGTGGGGGGTTTTCGCGATATTTGTAAATTATTTTGTACATAATGTTTCTGCAACCGTATCTTACGGCAGAAAAGAGCTTCTAGATATTAGGACAGCGATCACTCACCTCGTATTAGACAAAGATTTTTTCAACAACAACAGTATCAAGCAGGACTCACACGATATTCTCCAAACACCCCACAGAGCAGACATCCCAATTATTCGCAAAAGGAAGCGACGCAGAGGACACAGAGCGGGATGCCTCACGAGGACCCGCAGAAGGCAACTAGGAAAGTTGCCGTTACCGTCAATATTACTCGCCAACATGCAATCATTGGACAATAAACTAGACGAGGTAAGATCACGAATATCCTACCAACGGGACATCAAAAACTGTAACTGTAATATCCTATATTTCACGGAATCGTGGCTGAATGGGGACATGGATATTCAGCTAGCGGGATACACAGTCTGTGCATATTTGTAAACAACAGCTGGTGCACAGAATCTAAGGAAGTCTCTAGATTTTGCTCATCTGACGTAGAGTACAGGGCTCCGGGCAGCCGAGCGGAAATGGAGGAAAACTCGCCTCCCTGCGGACCTGGCATCCTTTCACTCCCTCCTCTCTACATTTTCCTCTTCTGTCTCTGCTGCTAAAGCCACTTTCTACCACTCTAAATTCCAAGCATCTGCCTCTAACCCTAGGAAGCTCTTTGCCACCTTCTCCTCTCTCCTGAATCCTCCTCCCCCTCCTCCCTCTCTGCAGATGACTTCGTCAACCATTTTGAAAAGAAGGTCGACGACATCCGATCCTCGTTTGCTAAGTCAAACGACACCGCTGGTTCTGCTCACACTGCCCTACCCTGTGCTCTGACCTCTTTCTCCCCTCTCTCTCCAGATGAAATCTCGCGTCTTGTGACGGCCGGCCGCCCAACAACCTGCCCGCTTGACCCTATCCCCTCCTCTCTTCTCCAGACCATTTCCGGAGACCTTCTCCCTTACCTCACCTCGCTCATCAACTCATCCCTGACCGCTGGCTACGTCCCTTCCGTCTTCAAGAGAGCGAGAGTTGCACCCCTTCTGAAAAAACCTACACTCGATCCCTCCGATGTCAACAACTACAGACCCTTCTTTCTTTTCTCTCCAAAACTCTTGAACGTGCCGTCCTTGGCCAGCTCTCCCGCTATCTCTCTCAGAATGACCTTCTTGATCCAAATCAGTCAGGTTTCAAGACTAGTCATTCAACTGAGACTGCTCTTCTCTGTATCACGGAGGCCCGTTCCTGTAGGTTCATGCTCTACAACATCCGCAGAGTACGACCCTGCCTCACACAGGAAGTGGCGCAGGTCCTAATCCAGGCACTTGTCATCTCCCGTCTGGATTACTGCAACTCGCTGTTGGCTGTGCTCCCTGCCTGTGCCATTAAACCCCTACAACTCATCCAGAACGCCGCAGCCCGTCTGGTGTTCAACCTTCCCAAGTTCTCTCACGTCACCCCGCTCCTCCGCTCTCTCCACTGGCTTCCAGTTGAAGCTCGCATCCGCTACAAGACCATGGTGCTTGCCTACGGAGCTGTGAGGGGAACGGCACCTCAGTACCTCCAGGCTCTGATCAGGCCCTACACCCAAACAAGGGCACTGCGTTCATCCACCTCTGGCCTGCTCGCCTCCCTACCACTGAGGAAGTACAGTTCCCGCGCAGCCCAGTCAAAACTGTTCGCTGCTCTGGCCCCCCAATGGTGGAACAAACTCCCTCACGACGCCAGGACAGCGGAGTCAATCACCACCTTCCGGAGACACCTGAAACCCCACCTCTTTCAGGAATACCTAGGATAGGATAAAGTAATCCTTCTCACCCCCCCTTACTAGATTTAGATGCACTATTGTAAAGTGGCTGTTCCACTGGATGTCTTAAGGTGAACGCACCAATTTGTAAGTCGCTCTGGATAAGAGCGTCTGCTAAATGACTTAAATGTAAATGTAAATGTGAGTCCATTATGATAAATTGCAGGCCACACTACTTGCCTAGAGAGTTCTCAGCTATACTTTTCGTGGCTGTTTATTTACCACCACAGACAGATGCCGGCACTAAGAGCGCACTCAGCCAGCTGTATACGGAAATAAGCAAACAGGAACCCACTCACCCAGAGGCTGCGCTCCTAGTGGCCGGAGACTTTAATGCAGGGAAACTTAAATCAGTTCTACCAAACCTCTATCAACATGTTAAATGTGCAACCAGAGGGAAAAAAATTCTAGATCACCTGTACTCCACACACAGAGATGCGTACAGAGCTTTCCCTCACCTTCCATTTGGTAAATCCGACCACAACTCTATCCTCCTGATTCCTGCTTACAAGCAAAAATTAAAGCAGGAAGCACCAGTGACTTGGTCTATAAAAAATGGTCAGATGAAGCAGAAGATAAACAACAGGACTGTTTTGCTATCACAGACTGGAACATGTTCCAAGATTCTTCCGATGACATTGAGGAATACACCACATCAGTCACTGGCTTTATCAATAAGTGCATTGAGGACGTTGAGGTTGAATCATACTACACCGGCTCCGACGCTCGGCGGATGTGGCAGGGCTTGCAAACTATTACAGACTACAAAGGGAAGCACAGCCGCGAGCTGTCCAGTGACAGGAGCCTACCAGACGAGCTAAATCACTTCTATGCTCGATTCGAGGCAAGCAACACTGAGGCATGCATGAGAGCATCAGCTGTTCCGGACGACTGTGTGATCACGCTCTCCGTAGCCGACGTGAGTAAGACCTTTAAACAGGTCAACATTCACAAGGCTGCGGGGCTAAATGGATTACCAGGACGTGTGTTCCGGGCATGTGCTGACCAACTGGCAGGTGTCTTCACTGACATTTTCAACATGTCCCTGATTGCTTCAAGCAGACCACCATAGTTCCTGTGCCCAAGAACACAAAGGCAAACTGCCTAAATGACTACAGACCCGTGGCACTCACGTCCGTAGCCATGAAGTGCTTTGAAATGCTGGTAATGGCTCACATCAACACCATTATCCCAGAAACACTATACCCACTCCAATTTGCATACCGCCAAACAGATCCACAGACGATGCAATCTCTATTGCACTCCACACTGCCCTTTCCCACCTGGACAAAAGGAACACCTACTGTATGTGAGAATGCTATTCATTGACTACAGCTCAGCGTTCAACACCAGAGTACCCTCAAAGCTCATCACTAAGCTAAGGAACCTGGGACTAAACAACTCCCTCTGCAACTGGATCCTGGACTTCCTGACGGGCCTCCCCCAGATGGTGAGGGTAGGTAGCAACACATCTGCCACGCTGATCTTCAACACTGGAGCTCCCCAGGGGTGCGTGCTCAGTCCCCTCCTGTACTCCCTATTCACCCATGACTGCATGGTCAGGCACGACTCCAACACCATCATTAAGTTTGCAGACGACACAACAGTGGTAGGCCTGATCACCGGCAACGACGAGACAGTCTATAGGGAGGAGGTCAGAGACCTGGCCGTGTGGAGCCAGAATAACAACCTATCCCTCAACGTAACCAAGACTAAGGAGATGATTGTGGACTACAGGAAAAAGAGGACTGAGCACGCCCCCATTCTCATCGACGGCTGCAGTGGAGCAGGTTGAGAGCTTCAAGTTCCTTGGTATCCTCATCACCAACAAACTAACATGTTCCAAGTACACAATGACAGTTGTGACGCGGGCACTATGGTGGTTCTGCTTAAAACATGTTGGCATTCCAATCTCTGAAAAGGAGATGTTGAAAATGTCAGTGAAGACACTTGCTAGTTGGTAAGTGCATGCTCGCAGTACACATCCTGGTAATCCATCAGCTCTGCGGCCTCGTGAATGTTGACCTGTCTAAAGGTCTTACTCATTGGCTGCGGAGAGCGTGATCACACAGTCTTCCGGTACAGTTGGTGCTCTCATGCATGTTCCAGTGTTATTTGCCTCGAAGCGAGCATAGAAGTAGTTTAGCTCATCCGGTAGGCTCGTGTCACTGGGCAGCTCTCGGCTGTGCTTCCCTTTGTAGTCTGTAATGCTATGCAGGCCCTTCCACATCCGACGAGCGTCAGAGCCGGTGTAGTAAGACTCCATCTTAGTCCTGTCTTGATGCTTTGCCTGTTTGATGGTTCGTCGCAGGACATAGCGGGATTTCTTATAAGCTTCCTGGTTAGAGTCCCGCTCCTTGAAAGCGGCAGCTCTAGCCTTTAGCTCAGTGTGGATGCTGCCTGTAATCCATAGTTTCTGGTTGGGGTATGTACATACGGTCACTGTGGGGATGACATCATTGATGCACTTATTGATGAAGCCAATGACAGATATGGTGTACTCCTCAATGCCATTGGAGGAATCCCGTAACATGTTCTAGTCTGGGCTAGCAAAACAGTCCTGTAGCTTAGCATCTGCTTCATATGACCATTTTTTTTATTGATCTAGTCACTGCTGCTTCCTGCATTAATTTTAGCTTGTAAGCAGGAAACAGAGGATAGAATTATGATCAGATTGCCAACTGGAGAGTGATGGAGAGCTTTATATGCATCTTTGTTTGTGGAGTATAGGTGTTCCAGAGTTATTTTCCCTCTGGTTGCACATTTAACATGTTGATAGAAATTAGGTCAAACTGATTTAAGGTTCCCTGCATTAAAGTCCCCGGCTACTAGGAATGCCGCCTGTGGGTGAGCATTTTCTTGTTTGCTTATGGCGGAATTCTGCTCATTAAATGCTATCTTGGTGCCAGCCACAGACTGTGAAGGTATGTAAACAGCTACAAAGAATATAGATGAGAACTCTCTCGGTAGTTAATGTGGTCTGCAGCTTATCATGAGAAACTCTACCTCAGGTGAGCAAAGGCTCGAGACTTCCTTAGATATCGTGCACCAGCTGTAGTTTACAAAAATACATAAACCGCCGCCCCTTGTCTTACCAGACACCGCTGTTCTATCCTGCCGGTACATCGTATAACTTGTTATGGCTGCAATCCCAATACCGGGATCGATATGACAACTACCAGTGAAAATAGAGGGCGCCAATTTCAAACCACAGAAATCTCATAATTACAATTCCTAAAACATACATGTGTTTTATATAATTTTAAAGGTAATCCTGTTGTTAATCCCACCGAAGTATCTGATTTCAAATAGGCTTTTCAGCGAAGGCACTACAAACGATTATGTTAGGTCTCCACCAAACCACAATAAGCACAGCCATTTTCCAGCGAAATATAGCATTCACAAAAAGCAGAAATAAAGATCAAATTAAAATTAATCACTAACCTTGAATTATCTTCATCAGATGACACTAATAGGACTTTATGTTACACAATACATGCATGTTTTATATTTATATAAAAAAATCTGAGTTTACATTGGCTTATTAGATTCACTAATTCCAAAAACATCAAGTGATTTTGCATAGCCACATCGTTTAAACAGAAATACTCATCATAAATGTAGATGATAATACAAGTTATACACATGGAATTATAGATATACCTCTCCTTAGCCTAGTGGTTAGAGCGTTGGACTAATAACCTTAAGGTTGCAAGTTCAAATCCCCGAGCTGACAAGGTACAAATCTGTCGTTCTGCCCCTGAACAGGCAGTTAACCCACTGTTCCTAGGCCGTCATTGAAAATAAGAATTTGTTGTTATTAACTCACTTGCCTAGTAAAATAAAGGTAAAAAAACAAAAAAAATGCAACCGCTATTTCAGAAAAAGCAACACATGCAATAATCTGAGACGGCGCTCAGAACAGGACCTTACCTTTGATGAACTTCATCAGAATGCAGTCCTATGAATCCTAGGTCCACAATAAATGCTTGATTTTGTTATGCAGGTGAGTGAGGACCCAAAAGCGGTTTAACAGAAACAGAGTCTTTTAATGTCCAAACACAGGGAAGACATAAATCCTCTTCAGATGTATCGGTTGACAAAATAGACAACCCGCAGAGAGGGCGACAAATAAATCATAAAGTCCTCTGATCTTTACAGGAGAGTCCCCTTCTAGCAGCAGAGGAGAATAGCAGGGTTAGCGGCAACAGACTGCTGGTCTCTCCGGGTAGGCGCGGGTTGTAGAGGACAGAGGTACCTGATCACACGTAGCATCTGATGAAGAGGCAGATTACGACAGGACGGGACAAGGGTGAAGCAAACGAGAATCTGACAAAGACAGAAGCAGAAACAGAGAGAGAAATAGAGACCTAATCAGAGGGAAAAAAGGGAACAGGTGGGAGAGAGTAAACGAGGTAGTTAGAGGAGATGAGGAACAGCTGGGGGAAGGAAAGGGAGAGAAGGTAACCTAATACGACCAGCAGGGGGAAACGAAGTGAAGAGAAAGAACAGGAACAAGACATAACATGACAATACATGACAGATTTGTTCGAAAATGTCCGTTATTTATGTCCAATTAGCTACTTTGGTTAGCGCGTTTGGTAAACAATTCCAAAGTCACAAAGCGCGTCCACTATAACTTGACGAAATGTCCAAAAGTTCCGTAACAGTCAGTAGAAACATGTCAAACGATGTACTGAATCAATCTTTAGAATGTTATTTACATATATCTTGAATAACGTTCCAACCGGAGAATTAGAATGACTTCAGATGACCGGTGGAATGCAAGTCCTTCCCCTGTGAACGCGCTTGGTGAATGCATGGTCAACTCGTGGCAGTGGTGACTATATCCTGTGTCATTCGACCCCCCTTCACATTAGAGTCATCAGACAAAGTTCTATTGACTGTTTACATCTAGTGGAAGGCATAGGAAGTGAAAACTCATCCATATCTCGCTGTAATTTCAACAAGAGCTTGGTTGAAAATCAGCCACCTCAGAAAAAAAACAGGAAGTGGAATTTCTCAGGTTTTTGCCTGCTATATGAGTTCTGTTATACTCACAGACATAATTCAAACAGTTTTAGAAACCTCAGAGTGTTTTCTATCCAATAATAATAATACTATGCAAATATTAGCAACTATGACTGAGGAGCTGGTAGTTTACAATGGGCACCTTTTCATCCAAGCTACTCAATACTGCCCCTGCAGCCTTAAAAAGATAACCAGCCAGCTGTATTTTGATATTGTCGTCATTCAACCACGACTCCATGAAACATAAGATTTTACAGTTTTTAATGTCCCGTTGGTAGTTTAATCTTCCCAATAACTCGTCCAATTTATTGTCCAACGATTGCATGTTTGCAAACAGAGTTGAGGGGAGTGGGGGTTTATTCGATCACCGACCTATTCCTCAGATGGCAGCCTGCCCTCCAACCTCTCTTTCTCCACTTCCTCTTCACGCAGATCACTGGGGTTGGGGCCTGTTCCCTAGGGAGCCGTATATCTTCTGCCTCGGGCTCGTCAGAGTTGTGAAAGAAGAAAAAGGATTCTGCTAGTCCGTGGTGAGTAATCACAGTCCTGATGTCTAGAAGGTATTTTCGGTCATAAGAGACTGTAGCGGAAACATTATGTACAACAATAGTAAAAAATAAGTTACAAACAATGCAGATAAAAAAATTAAAAATACAAACATTTTATGGCCACATATTGAGGTTAGCCTACTGTAAATACAGTGTATTCAGACCCCTTTAATTTTCCCACATTTTGTTACGTTACAGCCTTAATCTATAATTGATTAAATTGTTTTCCCCCCTAATAAATCTCCACACAATACCCCATAATGACAAAGTTTGTAGAAATTTTTGCAAATTTAGAATAAAAAAAAAACTGAAATAATACATTTACATTCACATTTAGTATTCAGACCCTTTACTCAGTACTTTGTAGAGGTACTTTTGGCAGCGATTACAGCCCCGAGTATTCTTGGGTTTGACGCTACTGTCATGGGTCCTCCTGGCACCAGAGGGCGGATGAGACCGCCCTAGAGACTTTTATTGGACTCAGGTGTGTCTTATTATTTCATGATTGTGTCCTTGTTAAAGAGGTGTGTTTTCTGTTGTCCATTGCAGGAGCTTGAATTGTTTACCGTGTGCGTTCCTTTCCTGTTTTCGAGTCTTAGTTTTTGTTGTTTTTTCAAGTGTACTGTGATCCTATGGCTACTCTTTTAAGTATTAAGTTTATCCTTAATCATTCATTCCTCATCTGGTCTCTTCTTTGCACCTGGGTCCAACCTTACCACATCACAGCTACAAGCTTGGCACACCTGTATTTGCAGAGTTTCTCACAAATTTTTCTGCAGTTTTTCTCAAGCTCTATCATGTTGGATGGGGATCGTCGCAACACATTTCTTTTCAGTTCTTTCCAGAGATGTTAGATTGGGTTCAAGTCCGGGCTCTGGCTGGGCCACTCAAGAACATTCAGAGACTTGTCCCGAAGCCACTCCTGCACTGCACTCTGGAGTAGGGTTTCATCATCAATGATCTCTCTGTACTTTGCTCCGTTCATATTTCCCTTGATCCTGACTAGTCTCCCAGTCCCTGCCGCTGAAAAACATCACCACAGCAGGATTCTGCCACCACCATGCTTCACAGTAGGGATGGTGCCAGGTTTCCTCCAGACGCGAAGCTTGGCATTCAGGACAAAGAGTTCAATCTTGGTTTCATCAGACCAGAGAATCTTGTTTCTCATGGTCTGAAAGTCCTTTAGGTGCCTTTTGGCAAACTCCAAGTGGGCTGTCATGTGATTTTTACTGAGGAGTGGCTTCCATCTGGCCACACTACCATAAAGGCCTGATTGGTGGAGTGCTGCAGAGATGGTTGTCCTTCTGGAAGGTTCTCCCATATCCACAGAGGAGCTTTGGAGCTCTGTCAGAGTGACCATCGGGTTCTTGGTCACCTCCCTGTACAAGGCCCTTCTCCCCCGATTGCTCAGTTTGGCCTGGCGGCCAGCTCTAGGAAGAGTCTTGGTGGTTCCAAGCTACTTCCATTTAAGAATGATGGAGGCTGCTGTGTTCTTGGGGACCTTCCATGCTGCAGGAATGTTTTACCCTTCCCCAGATCTGTTCCTCGACACAATCCTGTATCGGAGCTCTAAGGGCAATTCCTTCGACCTCAAAGTGCCTTTGAACGTGATATCGTAGTAGGTGCCAGGTTCTGCCCAATAGTTTCCCGTGTGTATCAATAATGGTCCACCACCCAAAGGACATCCAGCCATCTTGACACAACTTTGTGAAGCATTGGAGTCAACTTGGGCCAGAATCCCTGTGGAACGCTTTCGACACCTTGTAGAGCTGATGCCTTGACCAATTGAATCTATTCTGAGGGAAAAAGTGGGAGTGCCACTCAATATTAGGAAGGTGTTGTTCAAGATATCATGCAAATGTTGCAGGTCTGTGGAGTTCCCTACATTTGCTATAATAATCTGTGCAGAATCTCGAACAGCATTGATCAAACTTGCATTATGTACATTTAATGTAATCTCAACTGCAATCCAGGTCACTTGGTTGTGCCATTAGATGATGTCACCATTGTTGTTGATTCTAAGCAATGTTGTCCTGCTATTTTTATTGACTTGGCCAAAGCTTTTGATACGGTACACCATTCCATTCTTGTGGACTGGCTAAGGAGTATTGATGTCTCTGAGGGGTCTTTGGCCTGGTTTGCTAACTACCTCTCTCAAAGAGTGCAGTGTATAAAGTCAGAACATCTGCTGTGTCAGCCACTGCCTGTCACCAAAGAACTACCCCAAGGCTCAATCCTAGGCCCCACGCTCTTCTCAATTTACATCAACAACATAGCTCAGGTAGATGGAAGCTAACCCTGATTCAGATGATCATCCTACCCATGCTAGATTACGGAGACGTAATTTATAGATCGGAAGGTAAGGATGAAGGTAAGGCAGGTAAGGTTGCTCTCGAGCGGCTAGATGTTCTTTACCACTAGGCCACCAGATTTGCCACCAATGCTCCTTATAGGACACATCACTGCACTCTATACTCTGTAAACTGGCCATCTCTGTATACCCGTCGCAAGACCGACTGGTTGTTGCCTATTTATAAAACCCTCTTAGGCCTCACTCCCCCCTATCTGAGATACATACTGCAGCCCTCTTCCTCCACATAAAACACCCATTCTGCCAGTCACTTTCTCTCCTGATTTCCTCACTTCTGCACTGATGTAAAAACTCAGTTGAGGAATTGTACTTACACTGTCGCTTTCAAGCTTGGTCATGATGACCAACACATTACAGCAGTGATGGGTTCAATGAAGAAAAAATAAGGAACATTTCAGTTTACGTTCTGATTCAATTGAATTTAAATGGAAATGACCCCAACCCTGCATCACCATTTGTCAAACTCCAAGTCATGGTGATAGTGTCAAATAGTGGGAGTGCTCCTGTGGAGAGGACATATGCTGGCATAGCCATAATCTACCAGTAATAAAACCCAGATTCTAATCTTAACACAGCTCAGGGTTTACGTCAGAAGAGACCACTGGGTGACATGTCATCTACTGATTAGAAATCCTACAGGGGAGGGAGTGTGTGTGTTTGTGCTTGCGTGTGCACACACGTGCAGGGGCAGATCAGTGCAGTGTCAGAGCAGAGGCCATGTTGTCCGACCTGGTTTTATGAACGTTACAACTGTAAAGCCTTCCAAAGGCTAGAATCAGGGCCAGAGCTGTGTGTGTGTCTGTCTTCCCTCTTCTGTTTCTTCCCTACCTCTTCTCTAGGTCCCCAAAGCACACACATCCCTGGGTCGCTCATCTTTTCAGTTCGCTGCATCTAGCGACTGGAACGAGCTGCAACAATCACTCAAACTGGACAGTTTTATCTCAATCTCTTCATTCAAAGACTCAATCATGGACACTCTTACTGACAGTTGTGGCTGCTTTGCATGATATATTGTTGTCTCTACCTTCTTGCCCTTTGTGCTGTTGTCTGTGCCCAATAATGTTTGTACCATGTTTTGTGCTGCTACCATGTTGTGTTGCTACCATGTTGTTGTCATGTTGTGTTGCTACCATGCTGTGTTGTCATGTGTTGCAGCCTTGCTATGTTGTTGTCTTAGGTCTCTCTTTATGTAGTGTTGTGTTGTCTCTCTTCTCGTGATGTGTGTTCTGTCCTATATTTATATATTTTTTATTATTTTACTCCCAGCCCCCTTCCCCGCAGGAGGCCTTTTGCCTTCTGGTAGTCTGTCATTGTAAATAAGAATTTGTTCTTAACTGACTTGCCTAGTTAAATAAAGGTTAAATAAAATATTTAAATTATCCTCTCTCTTCCTCCTCTTTTCTCCTCCTCTTTCTCTTCCCTACCTCTCCTCTCTCGCCCTCTCTTCCTTCCTTCCTCCGCCTCTTCTCCTTTCCTCCTCTCTCTTCTCCTCCTCTTTCTCTTCCCTACCTCTCCTCTCTCTCGCCCTCTCTTCCTTCCTTCCTCCACCTCTTCTCCTTTCCTCCTCTCTCTTCTCCTCTTTCTCTTCCCTACCTCTCCTCTCTCTCGCCCTCTCTTCCTTCCTTCCTCCACCTCTTCTCCTTTCCTCCTCTCTCTTCTCCTCTTTCTCTTCCCTACCTCTCCTCTCTCTCGCCCTCTCTTCCTTCCTTCCTCCACCTCTTCTCCTTTCCTCCTCTCTCTTCTCCTCCTCTTTCTCTTCCCTACCTCTCCTCTCTCTCGCCCTCTCTTCCTTCCTTCCTCCACCTCTTCTCCTTTCCTCCTCTCTCTTCTCCTCCTCTTTCTCTTCCCTACCTCTCCTCTCTCTCGCCCTCTCTTCCTTCCTTCCTCCACCTCTTCTCCTTTCCTCCTCTCTCTTCTCCTCCTCTTTCTCTTCCCTACCTCTCCTCTCTCTCGCCCTCTCTTCCTTCCTTCCTCCACCTCTTCTCCTTTCCTCCTCTCTCTTCTCACCTCTACAGAATAACAGGGTGGGTAGGCGTGCCCCTTATTACCTAGCTGGTTACCAAAGTTGGGGATCCATGAAAACAGGATGACAAATGGACACCCCCTAGGTCAGGGCTTGGCCATCTGGCTATCAGAAGACTCCCTGCTAGGACAAGACAGGAGGACAGGCCCTTGTGTCTCCTCACTCCTCCCTTCCTTCAGGGCTGTTTAGGATGATTAGGATCATTATGAGGATCTTCTGCTTTATGCTTTTTTTCTTATATGCAGCATATAAATAGGATAGTTTGGGGTCAAGGGGGGGGCTTATTATATATATTTTGGGAAACACAGACTGAAAGGGGGGTAGGGAGTGGAGCATCATTTCTTTGTTATTCTTGGTCTCATCTGTTCATCATTATAATGGATGAGTAATGAATAGTTCCAACTCGTCTTGCTCATCCCAATAAGATCAGGGTAGCCACATTAGCCTGAAAAGATGAACTTGACAGACACACCCCCATATGTGTAGCAGCTTAACCATATATCAGCATATATGAATGTTGGGCTGGTTCAGAAACACCTTGAGGGGTGCGTTAAAGCTGAGCTCTGCGAAGGTTAAACAGTGCCACTGGTCGCTTTAGGTGCATTTATTATTGTTTTTGTTTTGTTTTTGGGGAGGCGATTATTCAGCAACGTAATAAGAAAACACCGTAGTACATCCATCCATCGTGCAGTGATGTGCAATTATGTCCGCGGGAATAAAACAGTGTTTGCTGTTTGGTGTAACATCTTTGTTGTTGTAATATCGCAACCGGATGTGGCAAAATCAGGAGTAACCCCATAAGCCCCCAAAAATTACTTGACAGACACACCCCCATAAGTGTAGCTAAAGCATATTTTACAGTTAGCCCACATGAAAAATACTACAGTTTACTATAGAGTACTTAACTACTGTGGCAGACCAGAGGGTTTGACCAAGACGTTTCCACAGATCAGAGACAGATCAGTATTCACTGTAGTACTTTTGCTGAGGTTCTGCGACAACAACAAAAATATGCTAAAACACTACAGTGAATACTTATACCATAGTATACTATAGTATTTGTTTCATGTGAGAGGCTGTATCAGAAACACGCTGATAGATGCTTGAAAGCAACAAAATACTCATCTGAGAGGAACTTCCAGAACCACTTGAATGTTACTTTAAAGCAACTGCAGGAAGAGAGGTTACATATATTTTTGTCAGGTTTAATGAACTAACCCCAGTGCAGTGCTATAGGGCAGGAAGAACTAAGGCTAAAATCAATCAGCTGAATTGTATCAGTGATCAATCAGTGATCAGACTGTAGAGAATATATTGATCATTTAGAGTGGGATGGTGCTTGATAAGAGGAGGAGAAAGAGGCGAGAGAGGGGACGGAGGGAGATAGGGATAGAGATAAAGGTTGACATACAGAGATCAAAGTTGAGAGAGAGATAGAGGGTAATGGAAAGAGAGAAAGTGGTAGAGGTGAAGAGAGAGAGAGTGAAATAGAAAATGGGATATTGAAAGCGTAAGGGAAGAAGAGGGGAAAAGAGATAGGAAGGTTATGAAAGCAAGCTCTCAGGGAGGCCCTCCTCCCTTCTCGTTCCATTCTCTCCTCTTTTCCCTCTCTTCCTCTTGCACGTGGATCAGGGAATGCTGTTGTTTCATGTTGAGGTGACCTATTTTGGAATTCGTGAGAGAGCGCACACATCAGATGAGACTGCAGTCAAAGCTATAGATGGTTGAGATAAACAAAC
The DNA here is from genome assembly GCF_034236695.1 of Oncorhynchus nerka. Lineage (NCBI taxonomy): Eukaryota > Metazoa > Chordata > Actinopteri > Salmoniformes > Salmonidae > Oncorhynchus > Oncorhynchus nerka. Next base: position 27,836,112 of record NC_088423.1, read on the forward strand.
ACAGACTGTGATATCTCCCCTCGGGTGTGTGCGTGTGGGTGTGTGTGCGTGTGCGCGTGCGTGTGTGTGTGTGCGTGTGTGTGTGTGTGTGTGTGTGTGCGTGCATAGGGGGTATATTTTTGTAGGAATATTAAGGTGGCAGTGTCTCAAGGGGGGCAGTGGTCTCCTCTTCTCTCCTTTCACAGAACACAGCATTTAAGGAAGTACATTTAACTCTGAATGACCAGTGCATTGTACTCCAAACTGTTCCGTTTAGGATATACCATAGTGTTACAGTTTGACATGATAGAAAGTAATATAAATTGTACTCCAAACTGTTCCGTTTAGGATATACCATAGTGTTACAGTTTGACATGATAGAAAGTAATATAAATTGTACTCCAAACTGTTCCGTTTAGGATATACCATAGTGTTACAGTTTGACATGATAGAAAGTAATATAAATTGTACTCCAAACTGTTCCGTTTAGGATATACCATAGTGTTACAGTTTGACATGATAGAAAGTAATATAAATTGTACTCCAAACTGTTCCGTTTAGGATATACCATAGTGTTACAGTTTGACATGATAGAAAGTAATATAAATTGTACTCCAAACTGTTCCGTTTAGGATATACCATAGTGTTACAGTTTGACATGATAGAAAGTAATATAAATTGTACTCCAAACTGTTCCGTTTAGGATATACCATAGTGTTACAGTTTGACATGATAGAAAGTAATATAAATTGTACTCCAAACTGTTCCGTTTAGGATATACCATAGTGTTACAGTTTGACATGATAGAAAGTAATATAAATTGCTTGGAACATGTATTTGCTGTTCTGTCTCTGTATATGCATTACCTTCTTGTTCCTCTCTCTCTCTCTGTGTTTCCAGACTCCAGGTCAGGAGGTGTAGTGGAGATGCAGCCCAAGAAGTAGGGAGATTCTGGGGATGAGAAGTCCCTGTTCTCTCCCTGTCTTCCCCAGAGAACCAGGAGAACACTGGGACTCTCAAACAGGTAAAGGTCAGTGTTTGGTGTTTGTCTGCCATGTTAACATACGAATTAGAAGAAAATACGTGGTCTGTCATACGATGATTTGGTAGAAAGCCAATTTGACATTT